>NC_142947.1:39998691-40013691 GCF_046866305.1 Octopus bimaculoides | reverse complement strand
TATATATATATATATATATATATATATATATATATAATTTTTATATAATTTTAGTCCACGGGCCTCCAATACTACTCTTGCAGCGCATCAGGGAAGCACGGGGATGCACAGATACAGCAATGCAAAAACATATTTGAACATTGTAGTGATGTGCGGAAGTAATAGCGCGCGTCACTTTTGCATAGCGCTCTCGCTTTCGTCACCCTGAATCCTTCATGTTACTAATTAATAATAAATGTTCCTAATTTAGTTATAAATCCAACATAGATGAGGTTTGGGTGTAACTCGACGAATTCGATTTCAGTTCTTTATGTTATCGTATTTTGTCGTCCATGGATAAATGAAAGATGAAATTTATTTTTTACTGGATTTGAACTGAAGATTAATATTCCTAATGATGTGTTCTTGAAGTGCCGCAAGGGAATTGTACGATGGCTATTACAAGAAGAAATCTCAATGCCATGTCAGATTCCATTAATTTTCTTTTTAAATTTGGACATCAAAGAAACTCTCATAAGGGCTCTGACCGCACAGGAAATGGCGGAATAAATAGTATTGGCGTAAAAAATAGGAAAAGAAATAAGACCACCATCATCTGAGTTTGCAAGATTATTTGAGCCAATGATGGAACCTCGACGTTTCCGAAAAATATGAATAAAATAGCATACAGGAGTGGCTGTGTGGTAAGTAGCTTGCTTACCAGCCACATGGTTCCGGGTTCATTCCCACTGCGTGGCACCTTGGGCACGTATCTTCTACTATAGCCTCGGGCCGACCAAAGCCTTGTGAGTGGATTTGGTAGACGGAAATTGAAAGAAGCCTGTCGTATGTATGTATATGTATATATATATGTATATATATGTATGTGTGTGCATATGTTTGTGTGTATGTTTTGTCCCCCACCAACATCGCTTGACAACCAATGGTGGTGTGTTTACGTCTCCGTAACTTAGCGGTTCGGCAAAAGAGACCGATAGAATAAGTACTAGGCTTACAAAGAATAAGTCCTGGGTTCGATTTGCTCGACTAGAACGCGCTGCTGTAGCATGGCCGTAGTCAAATGACTGAAACAAGTAAAAGAGTAAAAGAGTAAAGAGTATACAATCGTCCCTTAAAATTATACGCAGAATAAGCAATACGTATTTATTAACAAAAGAATAGGTTGTATTTGGTATGTCTTGGAATACAACAACAAGAGCAAATGATGATAGCAGCAGGAACTGAAACATGAGTATGATGCAGTAACAACCGTTAGAATGATATGAGGCAAACAAACATGGCGTACGAGAACCCGATCCGTTATAAATAATCTTCAAATTTCTCTATGGCCAAACAACATTTCCTTCAAAAAAAAAAAACATAGTTTTGATAGAACAGACCTTGGGTGAGCTATACACGAAAATATGACATGGAGTTCATGGATTGAGATACGTAGGTTATGGAAGTTGCTCCATGAAGATCAACATGGTGCTGCAAAATATCTACAAAAATAACAGTTATGTTACCTTCGCTGCAAACTTTGCTATTACTGCTTCTTCTACTCCTCCTCCCCTCCCTCCCTCCTCCTTGCCCTATTACTAGCACTACTACTACTACTTACGACTACTACTGATGATGATGATGATGATAATAACAATAATAATAATGATAATATTAGTAATAATAGAAGCAAGAAAGGAAGCGTGCCATTGTTTAAAATTTAACGATACATTCAACATACTCATCATCATCATCATCATCATCATCACTACTACTACTACTACTACTACTACTACCACCACCACCACCACCACCACCACCACCACTACTACTACTACTACTACTACCACCACGACCACCGCCGCCACCACCACCACCACGACCACCACGACCACCACCACTATTACTACTACTACTACTACTACTACTACTACTACTACTACTACTACTACTACCATTATGATGATTCTTATTATTATTGCTGTTCTTATGATCAACATCATAATATGCTAAAAATATGTACAGTGCTATCCGGCAAGTTTGCTTAATCTCATGCATGAATCTCTTTTCTATTAAGTCAATCTATAACTTCTCTATAACAGTGTTATATACATACATGCATTCACACACACACACACACACCTACACACACACACACACACACACACACACACACATATATATATATATATATGCATCCGCGTGTATACACATACTACATAGACACATAGACTCGCCCACATATATGTATGTAGGCGTATATGCATGCATATCTACAAGAATGCCTCTTGGCATACATATAAATGTCGTACGAATGCATACAAATATAAATGTTTTTGAAATGCGTATATTCAAATTGAATTGTTTAATGCTAACGATTCCGGTGTGAATGTTTCTTGAGTCAGCTTTTGTGTATGCTAATTTTCCCCACTTATGAATATTGTTCTAAAGTTCGTCAACGCAGTTTGTATTTACATACACATAAGTAGCCATTTTGAGAGGTAATTCCGACTTGTTCTTCGCTCAAATGCTACTTCTATATACGCTTAATATCGATATTATAACCAATAAAAGTTGTCCCATGTCAATTGATGTGTTATTTGATAAACGCTTGTCCTGAATACAATTACAAACTGAAGAATAATATAATTACAAGAATAAACGGTAAGCGAAATTATTGAATTCAACTTCGGTGACAATTCTATCACAGGGCAGAATATAAATGAATGTGCGCCGTTTACAAAAGAATATCTTTTAAATTTCCTCCCATGTTTATATTTATTCGAATGTAACCAATAAGAGACGCTTATAAACAATGACAAGGATATGCACATTCATCTAATCAGTATACAATTGCCCCTAGAAAAGACTTAAGAGTACAATCGACATATGTGGATGTGATCTGCGTTGATGATAATCTTCTCGCAAGTTTTTCAGTTTCTAGCTATCAGTTTAGAAATCGTGTTCTTTATTCTTGTAGTTAGTTACGCGGCTGCTATTATATTTCATCAGATAAACAGAACAAATGGATTTTCACGGAAAAATCTATTGGGATTTCGTCTAGTAAAAATTCTATGTTGGCCACAAAGTCAAAATGTGAATAATCAGAGAAGCCGATAGGAGTAAATGACATATATACACACACACAATCACATACAGACACACATACACAAATACAAACGCACACATATAGACATACACATATGTGTATGCACAGATGTACATATATATAAATGTGTGGCTTTATGCATATATATATATATATATATATATATATATATATATATATATATATATATATATATATATATATTTGAAAATCCTACACGACTAGGTGAAAAGCGCTTTATTTAATATGTGACATTATATATATATTATATTATATATATATTATATATATATTATTTAATATGTGACATTAATAAAAATCTGTAAATGTACAAAGATCCAGATTTCTGAGTACCTTAAATTTTTTTCTATATACTTTCTGTACATCACCTCCAAACCTTCAAATATATATAAATATATATATATACAGACATAAATTTATTTCTCAAACGCGTGATAATGCTATAAATAGCGAGATCAGGATAAATTATCCATTTATTGCAAAAAAATACGTTACTGGCCAGTCATGAGACTCGAACTCACATCTCTGTGATTACGCGTGAAGTGTTTTACCATTAAACTAAACTGTTCAGCAACGAATTCTTCTGCAATTTTTGAACTTATAAATTTAGATTCATAAGACGCTAACGTTAAATTCAACTTTACGATGAAAGTAAACAAAGTTTATTCTTTTTTTTAGAAGCGTTGAGATGTACTGTAAGACAGAAATAAATTTATTTCTCAAACGCGTGATAATGCTATAAATAGCGAGATCAGGATAAATTATCATTTAAGACATACGTTTCGGGTTTGCCTAATATATAACAGGCAGCGCATCGAGTGGGTAAACTTTCCTCAGTTGCTTTAAATGAGGAAGTTTTATGTAATGGATGCATTGCTTATAATATATTACACACGCCTGAACCGTTTGTATTAAATGACTCCAAAATACCACGATTTGATTCGACTTCATTTCTTCGTATACACACATAAATTACCTTCATACATAAATGCATACACATACACTCATACAGACACTTATACACATGATCACACGCACACACATACACACACAACACACACACACACACACCCACAAACACCCACCCACATATGCACGTGTGTGTGTCTGTGTCTCTGTGGGTTTGTGTATGTGTATAGGGAGAAACGAGGAGGGGTTTAATAGCAAACATAATCGGGAAATCAAAAAGAAAAGTCGGAAAAAATAACATACATATCTACTGTGCTATAACGATGAAAGTTTACACACTCTATAGAAATTTCATACAGTGATTCTGTAAAAGTCACAAGAACGTGATGTTACTGACAGTTCATGCATTGTTGGCCGTTCACCACCATGTAAAGTTTCACTATTGTTATTTAGAAATATGTCAAACTTTGTACGGCAAAATAGATTTTATGAATACATAGATTATTTTTCTCTTATTGTTTATTCCTTTGATGATAATTTCAACGTATATAAAGCTACGTTTATTTAAATGTTAAAAGGTCTAAAAAGGCCTATAAGGAGAAGAAGAAGAAGAATGGCAAAGAAAAAAAGAAATGTAATAAAACAATACACAAACAATTTCCACAGCTAAAACAACAAAAGTACCACTGCAAGAAAAAAAAAAAAAGCAACAAGCGTAGTATCATCATCATCATCATCATCATCATCATCATCATCATCGTCTTCATCATCATCATCAACATCATCATCATCATCGTCTTCATCATCATCATCAACATCATCATCATTATCACATTCAGCATCATCATCATCATCATCATCACAAAGCAGCGAGCTGACAAAATCGTTAAACACGCCGGGCAAAAATACTTAGCGCTATTTCGTCTGCCGCTACATTCTGAGTTCAAATTTCACCGAGGTCGACTTTGCCTTTCATCCTTTCAGGATCGAGAAATTAAGCACCAGTGAAACAATGGGGTCGATGTTTTTGACTTTTCCTCTCCACTAAAATTTATGGCCTTGTGCATTTAGTAGAAAACAGGTAAAAAAAAAAAAGAAAGCAAAGAAAATGAAGGGAAAAAAGGAGAACATTCACAGTGACAATGCCGTTCTCAATACGTTTGCATTTCTTGCATTGATGGTAAACCAGGGAACATCCACAATAAATTTTCAGTTACATTTTTAAGCATTCCAAGTGCCATCCAAGATCAATTACACATTTATTGAAACCCTCTGCTTGACCTCTATCAACAAGTGAGAACGAGGAAGTAGTAAGAAGCAGTCTGAAACATTGCATTTATTTCCAGCATGCTCTGCCAGAAAAATAGAGAAGGAAAAAAACAGGGAGATAATCTTGAAATAGAATACTAACGATCGCACACGTTCAAGCTGCGAAACTGCTATCGAGTTAAGCATCCACGTCACCCAAATATGGACACTCTACTAACATGCATTGAATGCCTTCTCTAGTTCCATTTGTAAGTACGTATACACACCCACACACGTAGTATCAAACACATATTCCAACACAGAAACATACATGAAAATGCATATATATACATGTGTGTGCTTGTCTGTGTGTGTATGTACCTGGCATTTGGAAACTGAAGAATTCCTACATTATCCTTATTGAAGACATCCAAATAGGAGAAGAAAAAAGCAAAAATGGTAACGGGCCCATACGTGATTGTGTTTGTCTGTGTGTGTATGTACCTGCTTGTGCAATTGTAGTTATATGTATGTTTGTGTGTATAAACGCGGTGTGTGTGTGAAACTGTTATCTCAAAGAAATAAGAGTACCCTTAAATGTACAGGTACTGGATATCAGAAAGTATGAAGGTATTATGAAAGAAACCGTAACTAACAACAGCATAGAAATAAAAACACGTTAAACATACGACATAGAAAGAGAAACTAACAAATTGAATGTACAATATACGAAGAATTGATGGCATTTGGAAACTGAAGAATTCTTACATTATCCTTATTGAAGACATCCAAATAGGAGAAAAAAATGCAAAAATGAGCATCGAATGGTAACGGGCCCATACGTGATTCAATAATATTACCAGAAAATGTCAGAACTAATATAAACATACAGCAAGAGGGATCTAATTGAAATTATCTCAATCCACAAGAAGAAAAAAAAGTGTCACGTTCAGCTTCAATGCCAATAATAAGAACGTAAAAGAACCTTATGAATCGAAAGAATCAGGCATTGAAACATACCTTTGATCATCTGATAAAGCTATCAACGTTGAACATTCCCAGCTAAACCACATGGAATTAAAAGCACCCATGCCGAAAATGAATTTCCGCCTATAAAAACAATGAAGTAATAAAATTATCTATGAGGTATTTGAAAAGAATCAAAGCGCAAATATGTCGATTTATCACATATAAAAGCTATTTATCGTGCTACATGTACACTGCTATATTGAACGTCAGAATATGTAAGTGTATATCCATAATGTAGTATTTGTGGAAGGACTGGTGATAATGTAATATGTTTATAAAAAAAAGAGAGGAGATATTGACATAAAAAATGCCCTTCTAAGTTTTGTAAGGTATACGTTACGAAGAATAATATATATATATATATATATATATATATATATATATGAGACAAGAAAAATAACAAATTCTTAACGCACTTTGAGGTTATTCACAATACTTCGTGTAAAATGAGCAAACATACATTCAATCGTTGTACATTTTTGCAATATGTAAGATGCTTTTTGTAGAAAATGTTGTATAGCCATGAAACAAGAAACAGTTTTGTTTGGAAATAGATGAAAAATAAAGAAAAGCGTGAATTACGGAAGGTACTAATGGAAGAAATTACAGCAAAAATAAACATAGATAAATATGATCAAACAAGGACGAAAGAAAATCTTGTAAGAATCCTGGAGAGTAATAAACGGAAATTATATTAATATATTCGAATAGCAATGCGAAGGGGGAATGCTTACAGTAAAAGCCAATTGTTGATAATCTCGAAAACTTCACAATAAAGGAAATAGACGTGTTTTGATGTATAGAAGTATGTGTTGTTCTGTTTTGGTTATTAAGAGTAGACGCAAGAATTTATTTATTTTTTTACTGCATCACCCAAGATCGAAACATATTTCTCCATCAAATAGACTAAATTCAAACAACAGATGTAGTACATATCTCTTAAAATCTAATCATGTTCTAGCTTTAATAGTTGAAGGTAAAAATTATGTTCATATAAATATACAATAAGAGGATGAGTAATGTAGGTTGCATGTTATATAAGCATAGAATGAAATACATGAAAGGCGGCATCTGATGATGATAAAAAGAAATAAGAATATGACCCTTTCTCTAGATAGAGAACTGTATATGTTTATGCAAAAGCAAAGCAACAAGATAGAATAAGCAAATATTGAATACAATACCTCTAACGTAAATAATAGAAATCTCTAAGTAGAAACCGGGATATAAATAAAACCGAATAAAGAAATAAAATTCCGAATAAAAAGTGTCTATTGATAGTAACAAATATATGGCATTAATATTGATCCCACCTATGTCTTAGACAGTCTGAATTTTATATTGAAGTAAGAAGTCTGATGCATGCCGCATTCTTCGCTAGCATGACAATAATGGAGGGAACTTTTAAGATCAAGAATCCGCCAGGCCAGTGGTTCTCAAACACTGTTTACCTATGGAACCCTTAGGTTCTTATTTTACTCGGTAGGACCCTCATAATCATACGCTGTTTAAAAAATATCCTATATTTAAATGATATTAGGAATTGTATTTTTAAAAACAACTGTTAAAAGCGCGAATGTATTGTAGAATTATAAGTAAATTATTGCCCATAAATTTTGAAAATATAATCTTTTATGGATAACGAAGAGACATATGGAACCCGGCTGAGAACCACTGAATCTTGGCATTAAAAACAAAACAAATGAACAAAAATTACACAAGAAGGAAACAAATTCGAATCTACGGTTCTGATTACGGCATACATATAAAAAACTAGAAATGAAGAGTAGATTTTCTCTGTTTTGGAAAACAGTGAACTAATATACTGTGGAATATAAGATTTATTATGGGACAGCTTAATATACAACCGATAGCAACATTGTCCAATACGTTTTAGCACAATTCATTCGTTTGACATAATGTCCAGCATATGTTGCTGCGCTGATGATCAATTTGTTCCTTCCGTCTTTTAGGCCCTGGACTATAGCTTCTCTTCCAACTACACCATTTATATACTTATTGGGGCCGAGAATACACACGGATGAATTCCTCCCGACTCACAATATTAAGATTGTGCGAAATATCGGGATTAAAAACAAAAGCTGGTGTACTGCAATATTGGTTTCCAGGTTCGGCACAGGGTCAGTAAAATTTGGGGAGGGCATAAGTCGATTACATCGACCTCAATACGCAACTGGTAGTTATTTCATCGAGCCCCCCCAAAAAGGATGAAAGGCAAAATCGACCCCAGCGGAATTTGAACTCAAAACGTAAAACCTTACGAAATGCATCTAAGCATTATGCGCGGCGAGTTAATGATTCTGGCATGTAATCGCCTGGGTTTAATGAGATATTGATATCAAAATATCTGCACAAGGCCAGACATTTTGCGGGAGGAGTAAGTTGATTACCTCGACACCAATGCTCAAATGGTAATTATTTTATCGACCTGGAAATGATGAACGCCAAACTTAACTTAGGCGGAATTTGAACTTAGAACATTAAACCAGGCAGAATATCACTAAGCCTTTTTGCGAAGCACGTTCGAGATTCGACCAGCATGCTGCTTTGGTGTACTGTAATATTAAAATAGAAAGAATAATTTTTCTTCTTCCTATAACTTACTAATTAGAAAAATAATGTTTAATTACACTGAAAATAAATATCTAAGCAATAAATTTGAAATGACAACGAAAATAAAAAATGGAATAGATTTGAGAAACACAAGGAAAGCTGTTGGAAACAAGTACATGTTTGCAACGGATTGTGGCTTAATTTTACACACATGAACAAAACATATTCTGTGGGGGATACGACTTGTTCCAAAATACAACCATCTTCTGAATGTGAGAGGTAAAAGGATATATGAGTTCAAATTTATGGGCTCATTGTAATATTTTGTGGGAATATTAGTGTTATGAGCATAGAGTAGGCTAGAGAAATCTTAGTAAAGCTATAGTGGGAAGTGACAATTATGTTCACCCTCAGTTCAGATACACATATTTCGTAGATGTTAATCATAATATCCCGAATTATTCAAATCATTATGATGTATCTATATTCTTTGATAATTATATAGAACGTACTATTGTTCAGTGAGTCTGATAAGGAAAACAATTAAAAGATAACAGATAAAAGGTAATACAATGCATGCCTTACGTATAAGTCCATAAAGTAATACAGCTAGTATGAATAGTGAAGCAGAACGCAATTTGTGAGAAACGCTAATTGAATTTCAATAATTATATAGCCATTACATGAAGTCAGGCCAGAGTGGAGGCCGTGAGTTGATATTCTTAAATTATAAAGTTTGGACACGAATGAAATAAATAGACTTGCACGAGTTATATATAAATGATATGCTTGTCACATGCGTCAAGGGAAGATGAGAAAGTTTGTTCCACACTGTAATATCGAAGTGACAGTAAAGTTTCAAAGTTCATCTCTAAGCTATACGAAGATCTGGATTATCTATTCAAAATCAATTAAAAGAGATTGCATGAAGATTAAAGTCTGCATTAAATACACAATGTTCGATTCATAAATATGTCCTATTAAATAACGGACCATAATGGCAATGCCATATATACTTTAGATATTACCTGCAGCTCACCAATTGGCAGTCGGGGAAATGTGAAATCGCCATTGAATAGACAACATTATATTCAACATTAAATATGAATAACACAAATTCTAATATACAGTAAATTTGAAATGCACGCTGCAACACAAATACTATTAAATACACGAAAGCAACATTAATTTTCACATAAATGAAACTAAACTTATTATTTACTATCTACAATAGAAACATCGTATTTATAAAATCATTATGTATTATGACAAATATGTGTGTATGCGTGGTGAGTGTGTGTGTGTGTGTAACTTATGTATGTATGCATGTATATTTGCATGTATGTATGAATGGATGTATATTAATTCCAGCGGTTATATTTACAAAGAAAAATATTTGCATGCAAAATATTTGATATAATATCCATAAGTGTGGTAGCAATGAATTCAGTAGTTGCTTGAAAATACAGGGTAATATTTTATGGTGTTTACCTAATTAAATCTGAGCTGCTGTTAAGACGGATGTGTGACAACAAAATTGAAAACAAAAGTTACATTGAATACGTTCGGTAAGATTTATTAACTCAAGTAAATTTGATGGACATTTGAACTTGCTATATATAGGGATTTATACTGATTTGTGTAGCTAGTAGGACTCGAAACGATTTAAACATAGTGCAACGGAAGGATCCAGTGAGAAGGCGCAATCTAAGCTAGCGCCTGTAGGAGGGTGCACAAATGGGAACGGGGTGCCTACCACTTGTGTCCTTGGCTTGGCTGTCGGTGTGACTCATGATCTGTGAAGTTCCCTGGTTAACCCTAGGTGAATACCCTTATTTGGAAATTGAATTATAATTTTCTTGACTATTATTCATCATGTTTTACTTCTGTTCATTTGTACTCACAATCTTCATTTTCTTTCTATTGTCCTAAATGTTTTCACGTTCCATGTGTCCTATATATAATAAATATTATTGCTGTCAATTTTATGGGGGGGGGGATTGATAGTACAGCAGATACATTTGATCGCTTGAAACAAATTAGTGGAATGCTACTACATGGAATAAAGCAACACGAGACAAAGAAAATGCTTTTCTCTATAAACAAGGAGTCAACAATTTATTCTGATAAACAGACCTCAGATGACAACATAGCAGAAATGTTCAGAGACAAAAAAAAAAAAAGAAAAACAATGTGAAGGCAGAATTACAAAATATATTAAAGAAGAAATAGAGAGAGAAACTACTACGTGATCAATACTCTGCAAGGCTTGGCAGAGAAAGTGTGAGCCTAAGTGAAAGTCAGAAATGGCTCAAAAGCTCTGGACTAAAAGCTGAAAAAAGGACTGATTCTCGAAGCACAAGACCAATGCCTGACTGCAAACAACTATAAAAGGAAAATGATAAAAACAGGCTCTAACATCAAATTCAGAATCTGCAACAAGCATAATAAGACAGTTAACTCCATTATGTCTGGTTGCCTAGTCTTTGCCAAATGTAATTATATATACAGATACGACCGAGTAAGTAGTTATATGCCCTGGACAATATGCCAACGCTATAACATTAACACTGACAATAAATAGTATAAACATGTGCCAAACAAGATATAAAACAAAATTCAGGTCACAATCATCAGGGGGGATATACCGGTTAAAATCGACAAAGAAGTAAAAGCTAGTCGCCCCGACATAATAATCAAGGATTGAGTAAAACACCTCCATGTTGATAGACATCGTAGTCACTTCTGATTAAAATATTACTGTCCAAAAAGATGTGGGACATGCGGGTGAAAGCAATAGCAATAATACTTGGAGCATTGGGAATGATAAAAAAAAACATATGTACAAAAACATAGACGCTATATCTGGATCCTCAAGCAAACAATAGCCCTGTTAGGAACAGCCCACATTCTAAGCAACACACTATCAATTCAATAATACTACCGAAACAAAAGAACCCACAAGCACCACAAGACACTCTTTACAGCAATTATCTGGTGAAATAAACTTCCACCAGAAATCCTTAAAAAACCAACGCATTACATACACAAAACACAACATAAGCAATAATACAAGAAAAGACAGCACTACACCTCAGGAGATAAAACTGACCCAATACAATACTCCTATCAAGTGAAAAGAATACAAAACGCTGCACACATCCCAGCAATAGGGAGGTCTATCAGGTGATGCAATAGAAATTGGTCTGAAAGTACAAAATGTTCAACAACAACAATAATAATATGAAAAAAGTGAAAGAAATACAATCCCTTAAAATTGGAAATGGGGAAAAATTGGAGTATGAAAACGCTGAAGGTCGTGCCTGGAATAATCTGTGCAGCAGAAACTGATGCAGCAATGATAGATAAATGCTTGAAGAAAATTGGAATACAACGTCGTGCCTCAAAGATTAATTAAGGTTAGTGGATATATAAAGTTACTGGTAGTAAAACCACTAAGCAGATAAATTCTACCAGGTATAAGAACAAACCTGAGTCAAATCAGGACAAAAATAATCAACGTATATTGAAAGTGGCCTGTATGGCTTTATCTAATCTGGCTTTGTAACACCATACTTATTTTGCTTTGTAACCCATCCTCTTTTCTTCTCTTTTTCTCTAAAATTCTTTTTATCTCTCTTTCTCTCTCTCTCTCCCTCTCTTCATTTTATTTTTTACTTCTAATATAAATATGTAATCATTACAACATCAGTAAATAAACTATGTGCACGATTACAGCTCAACAATTTTCAATAACATTCGATGTATTGAATAAAATCTTGCCTACAAGGAATAAAATGTGGGGATTAAAGCCGATTAACTGGATTAGATGAAATATATATCAACTTAAGAACGTCGGTAAGCTTTCCAGTTACGCTCGCGGGATCCATTATTTTCGAATGTGATTATAATTCCACGCCATCCGAGAAGTCGTCACAGCATTTGAGCTATCTCTCCTGATTGTTTTGTTTGCAGCAGTAATTCGATTCTCAAAATTTTATATAAGTTCATCGTTATCCTACAGTTTATATATTCGTAAATATGTGATAACAGTGTAAAAGCAATGAACCCAGTGAGCAAGATTCACACAATTTGGCTTTATATATATTGTTTATAATCCATTTATAAAGCAATTGATTCAAGCTATTTTGTATGTACAGAGAATAAATATATAACCTCACACACACACACACACGCACACACACACACACACACACACACACACACACACACACACACACACACACACACACACACATATATATATATGTATATACATGTACAAGAACGCAAAAATAATATGTATACACAGAGATGTATGCACAAGTATACACATATGTATATGTCCACATGTTCCTTATACAGAATAAAGAGAGTGAGTTTATGAATGCCATTTTAATATGAAATTCATGAAACTTGATCACCCGCGGACACATGTGCTACACATAATACAATACTTCCTATACGGCAACAAAAGAATGCTGTATTAGTCCAACAACGATGAGCGCCAATACAAAATAATATTCATGCTTGAGATTTCAAAACTACATATTATAAATGCGGTGCATAATATCACAAGTATCTGAATCAGCTTACCTAACGTGAAGATATTAATTGCACTTTGTGGTGATTACTGAGCATTTGGAAATCTAATGAACACCCTCCCCCGCCAAAAAAAAGAGAGAGAACAACTCAGGAAATCAGGCGAGTTAATTGAATACATGTAATTAAGCCTAACTCATATTTATACATCCAGTTTTCTTCAATGAATTATATATAAATGTAATCTCTCTGTTCTATTTCCAGTGTGGCTGTGTGTGGGATCAGAACTTGCTTACAAGGCATGCGATCTTCGGTACAGCCTCTCAAAGCGAGCAACCTTGGGCAACTGTGTTCCACTATAGGACCGGGCTGATCAAAGTCTTGTGAGTAAACTCTTTACAAGAAAACTGAATGACCGACACACACACTTACACACCCATGCACATACATACATCTATATACATACGTATGTAGATATATATAAATACATATGTGTGTGTGTGTGTCTTATTGGATTATTTCTGGATACAAATCTAGGATTTAAGTAATGTCTCCAAAAATATTTAGAAATCAGAGAACTGTTTATTGTCATTGATGTTTACATCATTTCAAAGTCTGAACATTTATCTATTTTTCCACATAATCGCCATTTCTGTCAATGCATTTTTGTAGGCGCTGAGGCAGTTTTTGTATGCCCATGTTATACAAGCTCACCGCCATGTCGTTCAGGAAGCGTTGAACCACATCTTTCACCACATCGTCGTTATTGAAGCACGTTCTGGCCAAACGTTCTTTCAGCTTAGGGAACAGGTGGTAGTCACTGGGTGCCAAGTCAGGACTATAAGGTGGGTTGCTGTATATGGTCTTCTGTGAGTATACGTGGGACCCATCTTGCGCACATTTTTCACTCAGAACCCTATGAATGGTGCTTCGGGAAACCTCAGGAACTAAAATGCGCAGATTATCCAGAGTGATCGGCAGATTTTCACACAGGTCTTGCTCAACCTTCGTGACTGTCTCGTCGGAAATTGAAGTCCACCCGCTTCTTCCTTCCTCATGAATTTCAGTACAACCAGCCGCAAACTCTGTACACCACTTGCGGACGTTTTTGGCATCTATGCATGCCTCACCACACACCTCCGTTAATTGGCGATGAATTTCAATCCGTTTAATGCACTTTGCGTCCCAAAACTGAATAACTGCGAGATCTTCACACTTGGCGGTAGCGTCAATCGGGAGTTCCATCAGATGCAACTGCCAAGCCAAGACCGAGCGTGATAGCGGGGCGCACGCAGGGGCTGGATCAGGGGCAGGAGCAGTGGCACGAGATGGGGCACGAGCAGGGGCACGAGCAGGGGCACGAGCAGGGGCATGCTCAACAAAAACATCAGTGTTGCCAATAGCGGCACGCACAGTTTGCCTGCGTCCCCAGTTCTTTGGAGACATCATCTTTGGTATTACCCGCGTATATAGAGATCTTAAATTGCCTTGCTATGAAAAGTAACTATTTATCCCAGGGATGGACAACTTTTCACCAACAGGGGGCTGCATCTTACCATTTCAGGTGGCCAGCATGGGAATAAAAACCT
>NC_142947.1:39936191-39993691 GCF_046866305.1 Octopus bimaculoides | reverse complement strand
AGAATGAAACGAAAGAATGTAATTTAACAGCTTGCCCCTCTGATAGCAGTCTGAGAGATCAAACCAATGTTTTTTAAAGAAAGGAAATGTGCATACGACGTGTATTTCTCTTGGGATTGTACTACGCATATGGAGGCCTAACATTTGACTTCAATAGCTGTAATAATTTCCAAGTTTTTATTTCTGTATACTGTTTACCAATGGTGATAGAAAATGTAAAACATTTACTAATTATAGATTAAACGGATTTGCTACAGCATTGAACTTACGGAGAGATATGATACAGAGTACTAAATAGAAGACATGAAACAACTATTTTAAGACTCTCATATCGGACTATCATGTTTAGCTGGGGTTCCTATAAGTACATTTTTAGTATTATCTAGGTACCAAGTTATAATACTATGTATATCAATAAACCTGCATGGTTTTACGTAATTTACCAATAATGCAGGAAACACATTAAATCAGTGGCGACAAACTTAGTCAATTTGTTGTCACAAACCACCTAGCATGTCATGTGAGAATATATTTGAAGATGACAATGCCTCTGAGACTATATTCAGACGACATCTGCAGAGTTAATGAAGTCTTTTGCAGGATGGAATACTAACAATCAAAGGCATTTATTTCAAAATTATCGCTATTAACACTCATAACACTTGGAGCATGTATAAACGTGATAATATTCTCTCTCAATATATTCTCCGTCTGTAAATGTCCACTGAGGTGAATGTGGTGTATGCAATGTTGATAACTATACTTTTGACGGGAAGCCCACAATTACACAAGAAGCTGGAAATATTGAGCGCAAACCAATTATGTGCAACCGCTGCATTTAAATATTAATTTGTGGTAAACGCATTCGTACATTCGTGTCTAAGTGTGTGTATGTATGTGTGTGTGTGCTTGTTTGTCTGTGTGCTTGTGTGAGAGATTATTTCAGAAAATGTCCAGTGAAGCAAGAAGCACATTAAATAACTGGCGTCAAGCTTACTTAATTCGTTGTCACAGTCCACCTAGCAAACCATGTGAGACTATATTCGTAGATGTCTCTGAGACTGTATTCAGACGACATCTATGTGTCTGTTTGTCCGCCCTTTACTGTTCGATATACGATGTTGGTGTGTTTATGTCACCGGAAATTAGCGGTTCGACAAAATAGATCGAGAGAATAAGTACTAGGCTTAAAAAGTAAGAGTGAGAGGGAGGAAGGGAAGGAGAGAGGAGGAAGGGAGAGGGCAAGAGAGGGAGGGTGTCAGAGAGAGAGCAAGAGAGGGAGGGAGGGAGGGAGGGAGGGAAAGAGATGGGAGAGAGAGGGGAAGAGGTGTAGATGTGGGGAGATGAGTGTGGAGAGAGGGGGAGAGAGGAGGTGGGGGAGAGGTGGGGAGAGGTGGGGGAGAGGTGGGGGATATGTGGGGGATATGTGGGGAGAGGTGGGGGAGAGGTGGGGGAGAGGTGGGGGAGAGGTGGGGAGAGGTGGGGGAGATGTGGGGGAGAGGTGAGGGAGAGATGTGGGGGAGAGAGGTGGGAAGAGATAGGGAGATGGGGAGGGAGATAGAGGAAGGGAGGGAGAGAAAGGAGAGAGAGAAGGAGTAACAGGTGAATGAGGGCGAAAGAAGGAGAGGGAGAGAAAGAAAGAAAGAGAGAGGAAGAGAGAGAGAGAGAGAGAGAGATATGTTAAAGCAGGAGTGATCGAAGTAAAATTTGAGACATATTCTGGGAAGGAATAAAATCAGGATGAGAATAGGAAGATGAAGAGAATGATTGAACAAGACAAAAGATGATGAAAGCAGAGGGATACAGAGAAAAGGCAGAGTGAGGGAAAGAAATAAAAGAAATTTAGAATAAACAAACGTTGATGAAAAATAATCTAAGAAACAAATATGAATATTTGAGAAAAATATTTAGTTTGTCGTTACATTCAGTTAGAGGAAAACTAAATAAATACAACACGTTAAAATGAAAAAATGGGTTAAAAAACGACACATCTGAGTGCAGCTCTCATATTCAAATAAGTTATAAATATTTGAATACTTTTCATACATTTTACAAGACATACAAATACACACACACATATATATATATATATGTGTGAAAAACAAGGATTTCTGTACTTGTCGCCTGATACTTCCATGCTGTTGCTAAACTTGATTTGCAAGCTGCGAACGCTAAAAGAAGTTATTGAAAGTTTAAATGAATTAAAGCTTGGTTTGAACTGACTACCTGCTAACGTTATTTACTCTTACTATAATTTACTTAGTAATAATTGTAAAATTGCTGTCTTCGTTAGTCAACCTGGACTACGGAATGGAAAACTCATAGTTGTTACTGCAGCTGCTCGGGCGTCACTCAGCCTGCCGCATTTGCCTGTTTATATCTACAATGTAATAAATCACCGTTGATCGAATGAACTATTGACTTTTGTACGAATGAACGAATGAACTAGTGACTTTTGTACGAATGAACGAATGAACTAGTGACTGTTATACTACGATTCTCCTGTTTTCTATTCTTCCGAAACGTGCCATAAACTAAAATAGATTTAGCTACAAAATGATTATGATTTTACGATTCGCACAAGATTGGCAAACGAGGTCGTTCGAATATGTACTCTGTCCTATAACATGGCGAGTTGGCAGAGTCGTTAGCACGCTGAGCAAAATGATTAGCGGTATTTCATCCGTTTTCACATCTTGAGTTCAAATCCCTCCGAAATCAACTTAGCTTTTTATCTTTTGAATCGATAAATTATGTAACAGACTTACCCTTTCTTTGAACATACTGGCCTTGTACCAAAATTGGAAGCCAACATCTCTTATGGCCTGAGAAATTGAACTTCGCTTGTAATTCAAAACTAACGGGTATACTAGTAGAATAAACATTTGCTTTGACTTCACTCATGAAGAATCTGTTTTCTTTGAAATATTAAATAGATTCGCAGACATATGATTCTTCATTCCCGTTTGCAAATCCCGAAACAGCTGTCACCGAAGCAGTAAGAGAAGACGTTTTGAAAACTGAAACATATCCTAATTATAAAATAATTACATTTCGTGAACTGTCACGGGTGCATTCTGCCCCATAATCACACCTCAAGATTAATATTTAGTACAGATAGTAACTTACCTCAATCTTAATCATTTAGATTCGATCTTAGAAACGGTTTTAATTGCTTCTTACAAATTACGCTGAATTTGTGAAAACGAGTTAGGCGGCATATACTAATACTTAGATAAGTTATCATATGTGCTTTGAAGAAAAAACCTGAAAATTACCGAAAATTCTTTCGTGACTTAAACACAGTACTGAATATGCGAATTTATATACCTACATTCTAAGTTACCAAATGACGGACTACTTCATGGTATTTCAGATATAGGAACACTCATCTGATAGCTTCCTTGTTCCTCTATGAACAAGAACTTTTTCAGTGTTTAGTATTTGCGTAACGTAGCTATAATAATCTCCGTTTAAGCAAAAAATAACGTGCATCGAGAGATAGGCAGTTTAACGTTAAAACGGACGCTTCCAGAGCAACCACCAGATCGAGGCTTAATCAAAGCAAATGACATGGGAATTTCTTTCATTCTTATCATGTACTGCCGGGGAAATATCATTGCATGATCCGAAGACCCATCAGTTTATGAGATACCAGAGGTTATCATAGTGTGATGCTACTTTCTCTTAGGAAGACGGAAATTTTCCGACTAACAAATATCAAACAATAGCAAGATCGAAAAAGATGTGACGAGACATGGGAAATACTTCATTGCTGTTCTGTATCGAAATCTTACATCGTCCTTTAAAACACCGTGCGATTATTGTGTTGCTGCTTTCAATACTAACCTCTTTGATCTCTATAAATCTCTGCACCACCAAGGGGTTAAAAGGATGACACGATTTATCGCTGTGAAATCTTCAGATGGACGACATTAAATGCGTTGCTTCTATATGCCAGGTTTGTGAATAGTTAACGCCGCGATACTATCACTCAAGAGCTGCATCACTTCATTATATTTATGCTTCTGTTTGACCGCATTATCATTGATTTTGTTGATATTTTAACTTCATTCTCAACTAATAAATAGCTGCTGATCGTTGTCGATGAACATTGCAGATTTCAAATTGAATTATTGGCATCAAATCTCAATTACTACTCACATTCATTGTGTTTGCGGTTGAGAAGATACCCAACCATTAAGGAATGATTCCCGTCAGAGAATACCCAGATTAAAGTATAGCACAACGAGAAACCTCTAACTGAACGCATTAACATTCCTGAAAATTGCCTTGAAATATCTCCTGTCATAGTACTTAGAGAAGCTGATCTAAAACGTATCCCATCGAAGGGAAAGAGGCTTCAGAAAGAAATTGGATTTTGAATTAGAGATCTGCACGTTTCCGGATTTGGAAATGCATTATGCTCCGAGAATATATAATTTTTACTTACATTTTATACGGCAATGGGGGAAGACAATGCGATTCATTCGTATTATGCTAAAATCATAAATAGATAATATTCGAAGCTATTCTGACGCTGGTCCCTGCTGCTATAAATTCTGTTTAAACTCTTACGCGAGATAGCTGTGATAATCTATGTTTCGCTGAATATAATATACACCTTCTTTAAAACGAATATGTTATCATTAATTCAAATGTCATAGATAGTTATTGAATAATAAAAATACAAAACAAGACGACTGCAATAAACGGTTGGATATTTGTGACCAGAGGAAGAAATTGTAAATAAATACAGGGAATGAAATAAATAAGGAAACCATCGTATCCAACGTTACTTTAAACATAACACTCGTCATTTTAATGATCGTAGTTTTTTTGTAGCATCATAAACGTTAAAAACTACACAAACACCAAAACCATCACATCGATCTATCTTCTATTTCCACATCCTTGTCGTTATCATCATCATCATCATCATCATCATCATCATCATGTCATCGTCGTCGTCGTCGTCGTCGTCGTCGTGTATCTTATCATCAACGTGGTCGTTGTCATCGTTGTCGGCGCCGTGGCCGTCGTTATTGTTGTCACTACCTTGCTCTCTGCTGCCAATTACAGAGTCTGTCCTTATATCAGTATAATTATTATTCACCTCAACAGACCAAAAAAAAAAGAATAAAAATAACACCAAAAACTATTCCAGCAGGATACTAAAAGCCACAACAAAAACTAACCTTAGTAATACTAGTGAGAAAGCATGACGCTTTGACCTGTTCAGTTAGAAACAGCAGCTGCATCTTGCTCAAAATATTTGCCCATCCTTTTTAAAATATATTCTATAAATGTATTCCAGGATACCGAATGCCATTTAGATTGTCATGAGGACCGGTTCGGGATTAACTAGTGCTGTGTCGATGACCCCAGGCGAAGAAGTAGGATCTCCCAAGACATATAAATAGAGGTAGTCTGGCCGTGGTAGGAGTGTTGAGTAGCAGTCGAGTAGCAGTTGTTTAGCGGTTGAGTAGAGATGATCCGAAGGTGCTAGATAGCAGTAGCTTGAGACATAACAACTATTAAGCAAAATAAGTAGCTGCTGAGAGCGGCAAGAGGAGTTGGGCATTGCTCCAATGTGGCCAGCCCAAAAGAAAAACTAAGCTAAGAGCATTAGATTCCTTGGAAGAAAGCAGCGAATATATATATGTATGTATATATACATACATACATAAAAATGTGTGTGTATGTGTGTGTCACTATCCACTGCTTCACCATCGTCGTTGCATGTTTACGTCTTTTCGATTTTGTACCGATAACTTGGGTAACTTTTATTATTGTGTTTATGATGATTATTTATTCATTTATTTATCCATTTATTGGGTTTGGATTTAACCTAAGTACCCACTTTACATTTTGTAGCGTGTTTAAACAAGCGCTCTTTACTTCATTTTAATAATTTTGTATGAAGAAGGATTATATCATGAAATAAAACTCTGGAAAATTATGTTTGTCCTGCAACCCGTTTCATGTGTACTTTACATCCAAACGTATCAGTTGAGGAGTGGGTCAGATGTCACTGGTTAAATGATTATTTAAAATAATTGTCTTATATCTCGATTACAGAAGTTTCGCATAACCATCTAAAGTTGATACCGAATGCTGAAATATTAAATGTATTGATGTTGATGGTTCGTTGATATCATTTAAGATTAATGAAAGATAAGGATGTTTAACTTTGCTATCATATTGGGCAGCGTGTGAGTTATTTACTTATGAAATATGCCACACCATTTTTTTTATCTATAAAATTTATATAACACTGTTTCTGAACAATACTTCACTGGAAATTCATTTCAATTTGTTTTCACGGCGTGTTTGTGTATGTTACTGATAGCCTGAGCCATTAGGAAATTTAGATCGATATTATAAGAAATATGATAAAATCCGAAACATGAAAGTTAAAATTCGAAATACTCTGCTTCTATCTATGTTTGGTTCTTTGTATTTTCGTTTATATTATGTAGCGATTATGCACTGTTCCCTAACCTACTAAACAGTATGTCCAAACTACTTGCTCCTCTATATTACACCTCGCAATAGTGTAGACTTGCGGGTAATGCATAACTTCACAACTAACATTACGGATCCTTTAATTTTGTCTAAAAGTAATAAATAGCTGTTGATTCTTGTCGGTGAACATGAACTATTTCACATTGAATTCATAACATCATATCTCAAATATACTCATATGCAGTTTCCTAGTTGTTGACAAGATATGCAGCCATTAAGAAATTAACCTTCCACCTTTCCTCGGCCGATTCATACACTTTATTCTTGATGACAGGATCGTAACACTGTTTGAAAAATCACCTTGCTGTCACTTGTTATTGTTCTTGAGGTCCAGGTTTCCACAGACACTGGTCGATATTGCTTTTCATTCATCGGAAAACGATAACGAAATTATGAAACAAAGACGGAGGTGAACATAAGCGACTAATCCTATGTTTAGTAGCAGGTTTTTATCTCCATATTCTTTTATCTTTTACATGATGGAGTTACTAGACTGCGGTCATGCTGGGGCACCGCCCTGAAGAATTTTCAGTGTAATGTATCGACGCCAGAACTTTTTTGAAAACCTGGTACTTATTATATCGGTTAATTTCCCCAACCGCTAAGTTGCGGGTACATAAATACACCAGCACCAGATGTCTAGCGGTGGTGGTAGAACAAATGGACACACACAAAAACACAAAAATACACACACAGACACTCACAAATACACACACAAACACACACACACACAGGCACACACACACAACCACACGCAGACACACACAGACGATGGGCTCTTTTCAGTTTTTTTCTTTCTACCAAATCCACTCTCAAGGGTTTGGTTGACCTGAAGCTACAGTAGAAGACAAACAAAGGTGACACGCACAGGGATTAAACCCGGAACGATGTGTTTGGGAAGCGAGCTTATGACTACACAACCCATCTTTCTCCTAGAAAATTTATATCTAAAACATATATATATTTCACTGCTTTTACGTTAGAATCCAAATTGTGTCGAAGTTATATACGCGTTGTATTCGTCGGTGGGGGGGGGGGATAAAGGACCTAGAAGTTTGTGAAGTCAAATACTAGACTAAAGCTCACTTCTAAATTGCTGGCATTGTGCATGAATTATACACACTACATTGGCACAAACGTCAAAAAAAAAAAAAAAGAATACTTTATGGCATTTGTTCTCTGAAACTTTACGTTCTAATCACGCCGACGTCAAGATCCAATCTTTCAATGAAGATAAGATAAAGTACCAGTCATCTCCTTGAGTCTATGTGATCGACTACCCACTTATACCCGCATTTATGAGCCTAAAATTACTCGCACATCACCGCCACAACCATCATCATCATTAACGTCATAATCGTCATAATCATCATCACCATCATCACCATCATCATCATCAAAGTGACTCTGGCGTAAAATATACGAAGCCCAGTACACCCATCATGACTACCCCAGTGATAAAGGTACACCAAGCGCATGCATCACAACCATATGTGTGCGACATAGTAATCTCATATCAAGACAAACAGCGCAGAGGGGCCCAATTAGGATTTTCTTCAGGTCCAGTAGCACATCCCGTTCAAAATCTCTTTGAATTAGGGTTCTTTACGGATGATGAACAAAACACCCATGTTTCCAAATGTAAATTATCTAAACCCCAAAGAATTACTATCAGCACATAGCTATGATGCTCCCCCACTACTTCTGCTCCTGATCAGAGATGCATATATCGTCAGCCACTAAGGGAAATGCTCAACTGGTTAAGGTCAAACAACTGACAAGCAAATCTGTGGTATCGAGCAGAATATTTGCTGTAGCCCCTCTATTATACTAAGAGAAACAATTTACATGATAACACTTTCAATCAGTTAAGGTCAGAAGCCATAAGTGCTACTAACTGGTACTGCATTATTATCATCATCATCATCATCATCATCATCATCATCATCATTATTATTATTATTATTATTATTATTATTATTATTATTATTATTATTATTGTTATTATATGTTTGGCTTTTGCTTTGTATTTGTACAAGTTTCACACCAAGTCTCATCCAGAAACCACAAGAGACAACAAGTTCAGATTTGTTTTATTACTAGCGTGTGCCATATTTTTTGGCTTTGCACAGAATATTGTGGTAAAGACTGTCTGTCAAAACATAAACAAATTAGAAGTTTGTTTCAGAACTAATTTGATTATAAGATGACAGTGTGATCTTAAGGTAACTGTAAAATATATTTGCTATTAGGTACATTTAAAAGTATTGTTCACAATATTTACAGATTAAAATGATTTTGGACAATAAATCTCGCAGTATATGAGCAGTTCCCCATGTTGTGTCGACGACACCAAGCGAAGACGTAGGATCGTCCAAGACATATAAATAGAGATAGAGTAGCTGTTGGTAGAGCTGTTGAATAGCTCTTGGGTAGCAGTCGAGTAGAGATCATCCGAAGGTGCTAGATAGCAGTAGCTTGAGACATAACCTGCCATGAGCAGTATTTTTTGAATTTCTTCCATTTTTGAATTCCCTGTTATCTGAGACAGGTAGCAATCAGACCTTTCTGCTATCATTTCTAGGGAACCTATGGCAACAGGTATTGTTTTAGCGTTGAGGTTCCACATTTTACCAAATTTTATTTCAAAATGTTTATTCTTGCTCAGTTTTTGATAGGTCTTGCCCAGATACAATTGTGTCGATGGCAACAGTCATATCGCTGAGAAGGCATAATTGTTTGTCTGAAATCCTTCAATATAATGTCTGGCCTATTTTAATGTAGCTTTCTGTCACTTTAAACCTTGGTCTATCAGAAAAAATGTATGTCAATAATTACGAACAATATTTTTCATTTAATTAGATATTATTCAAACTACTATTTCTTAGCTACATTATATATGCTATCAGGTGAATGAAGAGGTACTGTAACTCACAAATCTAATAAAAAATATACAGCTTATAGAATATATTATAAATTTTAAAAAAATACAAAAATACAGAATTACAGCTCTTCATGGCAGTGAATGCTGACAACATTGGCATGTTCTTGGCAAGCATGGATATTACAATTCTTATATGTACTACGAGTTTTTCTGTCTTTTTTTGGGGAGTCACACAAAGAACACCTTCCTTTTTTTCTTTGGTTGAGGAATCGCAAATGAGGTTGAAGATCGTATTCTATTTCTTGTTTGGTTGAGAAATATTAGCAGAAGTATAAGATTGTTTTTCATGTTCTTCTTTAGCATTGACTCCAGCAAGTGCCTTTCCTAACTAAATTAGGCACTGTCTTCTTTTATCCTTGAAACATTGCAAGTGAAGCTGTTAAGAACCCCCCCCCCCCCACACACACACACTAAAGACAGAAATATAATTGATGAGATACTTTGTGGAATTTCACAACATTTGTTTCGACTCACTATAAACAAGTACCTTACTATTTCTCGAAGCCATTTCAGTTTGCCTTTTAACAATGTATATCTCGGTATATACATTGCTCTCACCAGAAAATGAGATGTGAGATATGCTTAGAGTCAAAAGATTAAATACTTACAACAGAACATTTAAACATAAACATATATCATACATGAGATAGAAATATTAAAAAAAATATGCATGCAATCAGAAAATTTAGAGAAAATAAGTAGACATACAAAAGATCTATTAAAATGGTCAGTTTGGTGATAAAAGCCCATTAGGACGGTGGTGAGGAAGAAAGAATTAGATAGACTAGGACATACGGTTACGGAGACTAAAAGGTTAACTGAGGAGGCGCATTCTACAAAAGTAATGCAAGATCATTGATTGTAAAGCCTCCTACCTATGGGCTATAGGTGCTAAATGAGCCGAAACAATTGTAGTGGATTTTAATAAGAAAATTCGTGGATTTCATTTTCTGATCTATTTTTATATAAACTCTACGGCAACGGAGTCATTTTTGAAACAAGTTAGAATTAACTACATGTTGGTTGTGATAGTGGTTGAAGCTTTTCTAAAAAGAACCAGGTTTAAAACTACTGTAATCCCTCACTATTTCGAGGTTATTTAAGCTTACGTCGATTCCTCCGTGGTGTTCTTTTGCATTTATAATAAAATAAATATATAAAAATAATAAAAATGATAAATAAAATATGCAGTGCAGTACTATTTCGATATAGTCGAAGGATTACTGTATTTACTTCATATGTGAACGTTTGACACTAAAAAAACGAAAAAAAAAAAAAAAAGGAACAGCTATAACATTACAAATGCAGCCCAAAACCGTTGTCAGCTCCAATTTTCCTCCTGTGTCAAATATTTGCAATAAACATCAAACGATTTCGAAAAGCTTGTAAGGAAGAAGTTAACATACAGTAATATAATATCACACTGCGCTTTAGATAAAGCAGCAGAGATGCTGCATAATTTACGAATGCATCTAGTGCACATCTGAAACATGACTATGTTGGTATAAATAAAAACAACTGCCACGACGTCAAGCTAGTTGCAATTGTTAGTCTAACGTACCAGACAGAATGATAATTTCTTCGTAACTGCGGTGTGGAACCTCTGAAGATCATGTTAGTTACAATACATTTTAAATACAATGTAATTCGAATGATAATGGATATTAAACGAGATTGTAGTACAAGAATTTCTGTTCAAATAGTCATTTACTGATATCGATTACAGTGGTTCCTGATGATTACAGTGGTTCATGGTTAACACTGGTTCATGATGATTATTATGAAGAAGTAGTTTGATCTGAATAGACTATTTGCAGGTGTTACATGGAGGGAATTACTCAAACAGCGTGGTCTGCAATTTCGTAAATTGAATAGAGAAATCGCATACTAATTATACGGGTTGCAGTACCTAAACCAAAATTCTTACCTCTCATAACAATGATTAATTATTTTTCTCATCCAGACTTGGCCATAGAAAAACAAAGAACAAATAAGAAATGCAGAACATGTTATGTGGTGAAATATTGCGGTAGCAGCGATAATAAGAAGAGGAAAATGTGATATTTTCTTGTTTTCTTTAGGACGGAATCAACTTGGATGGAAAATGACATCTGTGATGGCCATATGATAGTTATGGGTAAAATATCACTTATTTTAAAGAGTTATTTACTGGTTTATTATATTTTTTAGAATAATCTGCTATTCTATAAAGAAGGTAACAAGGTTGTGGAGATTCAATAATTTGTTTCATAGAAACAAAACACAAACAAGAAATAAAATCCATGAAATACATCATGTGATGTACCATATGCTGTTGTATGGTCAGCAGAATGTTTAACTGTGAAATTAGATAAATGCGCATTTATTACTTAGATGTTTTGTAGTCAGGAAAATTTCCTTATATTTTTAACGAAAAATTTATAACATACGTATACGAGAGGATACCCAGAAGTAACCGGAAACGTTCTCTGTGGACCAAACTCCCGTTGGAGTTCGGGCCTCTGCTGCTAGAAGCCACTTGATGCGACTCTCATGCATTAGACTGCTACCGGCGTCGTAGTGTAGAGCCGTGTTGCTACGTGATGGTTTCTTTTTCTTTTTTTCTTTTTTTGCAATGCTAGTCTCCTGTCTATTGATTTTTGTGATGGCTGAAACGAAGAAACAGCGTACTTCCCTAAAATTATGTTTTCTGCTCGGGAAACCGGTGGCAAAAACAGTTGCTATGCTTCAAACAGCTTAAAAGGACGCTGTCATGAGCAAAACACAAGTTTTCGAGTGGTTTCAACGTTTTAGGAATTGTCAATTGTTGCCAGAAGACCAACCTCGTTGAGGACGAGCGTCAAACTACCGAACGAATGAAACAATTCTGAAATTTCATGAACTGATCATCGAGGACCGACACCGAACAATTGACAACATTGTTTATATGACTGGTGTGTCCTGGAGATCCGACCAACGAAGTTTCAACGAGGAATTGCGAACAAAAACAGCTGCAGCAAAATTTGTGCCTCTCTTGAAGATGAATGCGTATCGTGAACTGAAAGAACAATTGGAAGTTAATCCGGACATTTTGCTCGAAGGTCACCACTGGTGACGAAAGCTAGTGTTACGGGGTTTGCAGGTATGGAAGAGATGGTGGAGCAGAAAAGAACGGATGCGTTAAAAGGCATCACTTCGCAAGAGTTCCGGGACTGCTTTGAATAGTAGAAAACGCCCCTGAACCGATGCATTACTTCAAATGGAGATACTTTGAAGAGCATAAAGGGGAAATATGTTTATCCAAGTGAATAAAATAATATTTCAAAATCCCGGTTTCATTTGGATAACCCCTCGTATAAAAAAGTGAAGATCATTATAGGAATAGTAATATTTGTAAAGACACAGTGAATGATCCGGTATATAGAATATACTCAAATGGATGGATAAACTCACGCAGAGTCCACGCTATTCTATTTACGCACGTACACAACATATATGCGTATATGTGCGCATGAGCATTCTAGGGATAATACACCTAGATTATTAACATAGAGAGGAAAGGTTCAAATTAGAATGAAGCGCTAACGGGGGAGAGTTACATAGGATTCTAAAAGCTGGTAACTCATATCTGGTGCTTGGAATTTCACGTTTCTAGTTACCAAACTGAATACGAAACACTATTACCAAATTGAAGCGCAAACAGACAGACAGACAGACAGACAGACACACGAAAACATCCGACCATCCATCCATCCATGCAATCAGTCATCCATCCATATATACGTACATACATACAAAGACATATTTACATGCATATATGCATGCATCTATCTATCTATTCACACACACAAACACAGACAAACACATACAACTGGTTATCATTTCCCGAAAATTTTATCAAGCTTAATGATATACGGAAGTCAATATATATAGGAGTAATAAAATATAATTACAACAATTAAGGGATATACGCAATATATTAATATATTAACACATATATTCGCTTGTGATTTATGAACGATTTTGGCATTTAGCAATGGAGGCGAAATACACGATATAAACAACCAGAGTTATCTAAGAGCTATAATTGGCCATCCGTTAAGTACCAAATTCATATGTGAGGCTGGAGCTAAGGACTCGTGTTCGAGTTGCGTGTTAGCAGGTATATATTAAAGGAAAAGTACAGCAAAAACCAAGGCAGGATGAGTATCTCCAGTCATTTATAGTAATTTAATTAAGGTAAGGTAAATTTGAGGAGCTGCAGTTGTTCCTCGATATCCCAAGTGATAGGCTAGCATGTCCGTACTCTGGGTATTCCGCAATCAGAGACAATGTGAGTATGTATGAAAGTTCTAGACGGGGAAATTCACAGATTATAAGGAATAAAATAGAAGAATAACGAGTAAAGGTAGATAAACAATACAGACAGGAGAATAGAGTTCACAGTTCATCTTTTCCCAGAGTACGGAAATGAGGACCAACCTCCGTACTCTCCGGGAAAATGATAAACTCTCAGCAGCCGAAATATGATTATGAACATAGACATTATCCATCGATTGAACACCTGGAACATTGGGTTCACAATCTGCTGATGATATAAGAGAAATATAGAATATGTAGTAACAGATACCTGAGTCTAGTATCCACTGAGAACTCTCCGCTGGCTTGCTACACCAATACCAAAAACTGTAGGAACAACACAAGCATTGAAGCACAAGCCTAAGTTCACTTTTAAGTGGAACAGTTTCAGCAGTTACAGCAGCAGACATACATTTTACGTGTTTTATTTTGTGAGAAATATCTAAGGTATACAGGCATAACACGTTTAAAATTAGAAATAGAAACAGAATCAGCATTAGCAATATAAAACAATATAGGACGTGTTATCTGCGTAATACGTAGCCATTTTAACCAAACATTTATAAGTCCCTTCTGTAACCTATTTCAGTTATTTTACTCGATGAACGAACATAAGTATTCAAATATTTATATCCTCATCTGTGTGTTGTGCCTTCGTGGCGTTTAGAATTCCAATTAACCTTTTTCTCAAAGTATATAATGGAATACCGAAGTACAAAAGTGGCATAATGAAAATACTAATACTAAAACAGCGGTTAAAGAAAATAGATATAGGTTTCTACGCTGTTCTATTGATTCCATCTCAAAATAATATATCGGACAATAACTTCATTATTACAATATCTCTACGCGCGGGTTTTCTGAAAATAGTGCAAAATGAAATCTAATACACAAATACATGCATACATATATAGATAAATACACACACACACACCTATATAGATGCATACATTTATATAGATACACACACACACATATATAGCGATGCATGGAGAGAACAAACTCTGATTCATGCCTATCACAATGCGCTAAATTCAATAAGGTGTTCTGCACAATAGGACTGGCAACTATTTGAAACTGGAATGCATTTCTGTCATATTTGTGGAGTTTCTTTAAATATCATTGTTATAACAAAGCCAAAGAGTATTATAGAAAAATCTATATTTTCCATCATGACAAAGCAAAGCTCGACATTATGCATATACATATACATATACATACATACATACATACATACATACATATATATATACTTATATATATGTATATATATATATATATACATATATATATATATATATATATATATATATATATATATATATATATATATATATATATGTATATATATATATACATACATATATATATATATATATATATATATATATATATATATATATATATATATATATATATATATATACATATATATATATATATATGTATATATATATATATATATATATATATATATATATATACACATATATATATATGTATATATATAAATACAGAGAGAGAGAGAGAGAGAGAGAGAGATAGATAGAGAGAGAGAGAGAGAGAGAGAGAGAGAGAGAGAGAGAGAGAGAGAGATGTGTGCATGTGTATATGTATAGACAGGCGTGTGAAACATTTAAGCCAGCAAATGGTGTTTTGTTCTGTTTGGAGACACAGAGAGAAAGAGAGAAAGAAAGAGAGACAGATCAGAGTCAGGTTAGTAAGTTAAATGTGTAGCTTTATATAGTTCCCGATAAGTAGAATTATAGATAGATATTTACAAGTGTATAGCTGTGATAACGGCTGCAACAATATACGCCATGAAGGCTTTGTCGTGATGTTGGCAGACCAAAGGGTTTATTGTGTATATCATTGAACTTAGGTGTGCTTACATTTTACAATATACATATATTTCATATGTTTTATATTCTAATATCACATCTTCATCGTTGCAATCGCAAGAATTCAATTTCGCGTTCGCGCCTAACAATGTTCGCAATTTTGCATTTATGCTAGCATAGCAGTAAGTAAATTTATCCCACGTTGATGTGTATACATCTGTTTATAAGAGTGTGTGAGCACGCGTTTATGTATCTGCTTATGAGCTGTATTGTATACGTGTAGCCATTACTGCATACATATAATCTTCACATACAAACACACATACATGTGTGTGCATGTGTTTGTATATATATATGTGTGTGTGTGTGTGTGTGTGTGTGTGTGTGTGTGTGTGTGTGTGTGTGTATCTGCGTTTTGTGCCTGAGTAACAGTATGTGAAGATTTTACAGCCTTTAATAAATATTGTATATATATATATATATATATATATATATATATATATATATATATATATATATATATCGTGGTACTCCGTCGGTTACGACGGCGAGCATTCAAGTTGATCCGATCAACGGAACAACCTGCTCGTTAAATAACGTGTAAGTGGCTGAGCACTCCACAGACACGTGTAAACTTTACCATAGTTCTTGGGGAGATTCAGCGTGAAACAGAGTGTGACAAGGCTGGCCATTTGAAATACAAGTACAACAGCAACAAGAAGAAAGAGTGAGAGAAAGTTGTGGTGAAAGAATACGGCAGGGTTCGCCACCACCCACTGCCGGTACCACGTGGAGCTTTAGGTGTTTTCTCTCATTCGAAACTGCGATCTCTGGGCCATAGCAGCTCCACAAACACACAAACACACACATGCACCCACAAACACACACACACCCACAAACATATACACACACATATTACATATACGTAAATGCTAACCAATGAGAATGAGGGTTCAACGTGGCATTGGTCGGTACAGTTTCTTTATTTGTGCATTAAGGATACCATTGGTTTCAAGTTAAACATTTTCCAAGGTGATCACATGGAGAGACCGTGTCCGACACCATTTTGGATGGAAGCACCAAATATCTCGTGAAATGTCTCTGGAGTTCACAGAAAGTTTCATAAAGAGAACAATAAAGCAAGGGGCACTATCCTTGGATGAAAACCGTGTAGGATTTCGTTGACACGGGGCTGTAGTAGAGAACATTTGCCAAAAGTATAGGACGCAGTTGGGAAGCTCTGTGGTTACATCAACGTGTGAGACTCGTCACGGGGAGTTTATTGGATTATATATATCTTCACAATTATTATTTGCAACATGAAACAAGAAGGTGCAGTCGTATAACTAATCATGAATGGAAAAGTGGAATTCAAAGCAGTTGTTGAAATATATTCGTCTAATTAAGCATTATTCCAAAGTAGCAATCCATCCGATATTTGCACTCATAAGAATAAATATAAATAGTTGTATCATTCTTACGCTGGACAATGAGCATATGGATTCTAGTTGACAACTACGAATTAATTATAATTGGTACTTATCTATACATACCAAAATATCAAATGTATGGAAAATGAACACTTCAGAAGCAGCATATGTTATATGGAATATTGATTAAATGGCAGTCATTTAATGATGGTACTGCGATTGCAGGAGAAAATAGGTAGAAGTGAGTGTTAGGCTGGTGTGTGAAGACTAAACCATATTTTCCTGGAATTCTGATATATGTGTGACATATTATGAACGATATATATATATATATATGTGTATATTCCGTTTATATATTTGTTTTGAAATATTTTTGATGTGAAATCGTGTGTTGAAACAGATGTTGTTGTATTTGGGGATGGTCATATTGCCAGTTTATCCAATAGAAACACACGCACTGTATAACACCTGACATGGAATTAACACCAAATATACAGTGCGTGTGTTTTTATTGGCTAAACTGGCAATATGACCATCCCCAAATACAATAATATATATGTATATATATATAAAATTTATATATATATGTAAATTCCTACATGTCCTTTGTTTTCTTTTAAATAGAATAGATCTAAATGTTCCAAGGGTTCATTTTCTGGAGAAGGCAAGTTGGTTCTTTACGTATCTGCTAGATCAATGGGCTCGGTAGAACTTTTAACTGGCTGCTCATATTTGTGGTAATTTCACATTGTACTTGAGGAAGGGCTAAATTCTACCAAATGTTTTCCCGTTCATTTTACAGAGAATTTTCTCCGTCAGGAAATCAGACCGCCTTCCGACGTTCTATATACTTGCTATGCTGTTGCTGCGAATAAGTAAGTAGTCCAACTGTTACTCTCGCTTTCACCTCAGATGAAACCGGCAGTAATCCCACTTATCAAGGAACTGGAAAATTTCTTTTCCACGGCTACATTACCTAAAGCACAGATCTAGCAGGAATTGAAATTACTTTATCTGAAAGGTGAAATTACCTTATCAGAACAAAAAAACTCAGTTCCCTAATTGGAAATTACCACCCGTCACCCTTGCACACAATTCTCCAAATACCAACGGTTTATCAATTATTGACACGATATTCAGGTATCTACGAAGATCGTGACAACGCTCCTAGTACATATTTTACTCGTTTCATATGGCAAGAGCAAAGTCAAGAAAATCATTTGCATTTCTATTTCAATGAGACATGCCCACACATGCGTTCGTCTATCGTTTATAGCAATATCCCTCGACACCTATTCACTGAAAGACCATTGACAGAATTGTCTCCTGATTTCAAATCAAATGTAAATAAATGTCTTCAAATATTGAATTTTATATACGCTGTGTCATGTCCACGTTGTATAACACCTGACATGGAATATGTCATTTTACATTATTGTCTGAACATAAAAATAGATGCTGAATATTGGAGTATACGGCATCAGGTGTAGATATAGAAAATACAATATCGGCCTACACGTATCTTAGCAGAGAGAGAATAACGAGGAAAATATGATATCCTGAAATAGAAGCATAATGAATTCAGTGGCACTATGAGTGGCTTGTATATGGCAAGCAAAGCTATGTACGTCGTATGAATGTATTAAGAAGCAGGAATAAATCCAACAAAACTGTCTAATTATAGATGAAAAGCTGAATGAACTGAAAAAATGTATGACAGCTGAAATCTCATTATTTCATAAATTCTCATTTATGCATCGGTTTGAGACGTAACCCTCCGCAAATAAACAGAATAATGATGCGACAAGATATTCAGTAGGGTTTCCAGAAGAACAAAAAAGAAAAAAACAGAACGACTACAAAAAGTGGGAAATTCATTTCAGTGAACGGAGGTAAACAAGAAGCAAAACACCAAGAAAAACAACTAGAAATAGCATCATAAATGAAAAGAGTATATTAAGTGTTTTGAGAAATTATTCATATCAACTGAGAAATCTCTCCACGTTGAAAACCACCGAAGACGAAAATTACTTTCCACCTACAAATATTGTGAAATAATTAAATTAGTTATCGAATCTTCAAAACGAGTCATAGAAAGTACAAACATGTCGATTTGTCTCATGTAAAAGCTACATATTGTGTTGCTGGTATGCTTTATATGGCTTGTCAGAAGACAAGAGCGTAAAAAAAAATCGGATCATACTTGAGCAAGGAACAAACAAAATGTGATGTGTTCATCAAGAAATAAGAAATATTGGCAAAAGAAAACACTACTCGGTTCTTGAAAGATAAACAATCTACGAAAGGAAAAAAGAAAAAAAAAAACGATGGCGAAGAAAGAACAAATTGCAAGACAAGAATAATAACAAATAATTTAATTCTTTATTATTCTTCTTCAAAGGGTAATTCATATATGAAACATGTACGTAGTAAGCTGTACAAAATAGGCTATCTTTATATAACAGAAGTCTATAGATGAAAAGTACAAAATTATAAATATTCTAGAAGGCATTAATGAAAATGGAATGAAAAAACTGCTAATATAGCGCTGGGATGCAAGATCAAGCATAAACGAATGAAAACATTGAAAGAAACCTGCACTGTAATAAAAAGAAAATTATATTAATATATTCATACAGGAACGCTAAGAAGAAATGACCACAAAAAAGGCAATTGTGGATAGCTCAAAAATATTTGTATAAAGAATGGATGTGATTGATGTATAAAACCAAATGTTACTCTATTATTCATTTATTAATACATAAGAAGGCAATATATTTTACTGACTAACTGAAAACTATGTGCTTTTCAAAACCGAAATCTCATTGCGAACTAAAGACATACCTTACAAGATCCAATTAACATCTACCTCACGTAGTTACGCATACAAAATAAAGTAAGGAGGAATTTAATTATATTCCACACCGTAAGACGTAAGAGTACAAGAGATGCAGGTTGCATTACATATAGGCATAACGACTACACAGAAATAAAATAACAAATAACCCGTATATTGCTTCGGGCATTAGAAAAGAAATTTTGTCTTTGCTATTACTGGGTATAGATGAATTAAACGTGCACAAGAAGGAATATGTCAGAACATTTTAAAATTGTGAAGAACAACTAGTTATTTCAAACTCTCCGGCAAAAATAATTGTGATATAGAAAATGGAATAGATGGACATAGCATATTGGATCCAAATGCCAAAGGAAGATCAAAGAGAAGAAATTTCGCATTAGTAGTAAAGACAAAAATAACGGGATAGTTATCAATATAAGACCCCATGTATATTATAATATGAGGACATGTATGTGCACAATTATTCTCTAGTATGATAAAGATAATAATAGAAATACGTTTTGGATGTTCCGAAATGTACAAAAAAATACAAGCATTATTATGTGGGTTTAGGCAAGGAAATTTATATGTACCAAGAAAAATAAAAGAAAGTTTCGTTTATTTAACAATACTTCCCCATTTATTGTGAGATATAAGCTGCGCGCAAGGACACACACTCACACAGAATTAGAAACAGTTGCAAATGACATACAGTGGCTATAAAGAGGCACTTTATATACAAATTAGCGAGTGTCATCCTGTAACAAGCTTTGCAACTATGCTGCACCTTATGACAAGAAAGTCCCCGTTAATCTCAAAATGCCATGGGCATTGCTCGCTTGACGTTTAATGAAATGTTACAAATAAATATATGCATTTATATGCACCATCAGTGCAGACATATGATTTCAATGACACTGTACAACAACCATGGCAAGAAGCAATACATTACAATAATATAGAATGCATGAAGATATAACAAAATTAGGCTTGTGCAATTTAATTTTAAGTTTATCGAAAATTCTTTAGTAATCAATAAGTTTAACATTTAACATTTACTCGGCTAAAATTAAATGTGGAAATTAAAACAAAATTCAATATTTGAAATGAAATACATATATGGATCATTTCAATTTCCTGTTTAAATATATTCTATACGCATAGGAATTCAAATATTCAATAATGTCATTTAGTGTAGGACCTTGCGTTCTTTCCAGTAGGCATATTCTCGAATGTTACTAGATAACTTAGGGTATGGAATTCCTATGCGTGTACTCGCTATGATTTGTATTAAAATCAATTTTAGAAATTACAAGGAACTCGTAAAAAGGCTGCTACTATAGTGAAGATACTGCCTTAATCAAAATTATCCCACGAATATATTTGCGTGCTGACATGAACATACACATTGTTAATATATTGGTTTCAGTCATTTCATCGGGGGGAAGTGTAAGTCGTTTACATCGACCACAGAGCTCAACCAAGGCTTATTTCATAGACCACGAAAAGATAACAGGTAAAGTCGACCTCAGAAGATGTTTGAACTGAGAACTGAGGATTTTTCCTTTTTGCCCCGCGAATTGCCTTGCGTGCTAAAGGTTCAGCCAATCACTGCCTTACACGTCATTCATATATGAATATGACAAACTCCGGTACATACAACACCATATGTTTTTAGAAATGTAATTTATTATGAGTAGTGAAAAAACTTACTTTGCAACAACGTGGTTTTGGATTCCGGTTCAGGGCGCGACACTTTGTGCAAATGACTTCTACTTTAATCCTCGATCAACCTATAGTTTATTCTCTTTTACTCTTTTGCTTGCTTCAATCATTTCACTGTGGCCATGCTGGAGCACCACCTTTAGTCGAGAAAATCGACCCCAGGACTTATTCTTTGTATGACTAATATTTACTCTATCACCCTCTTTTGCCAAACCGCCATTTTACGGCGACGTAAACACACCAGCATCGGTTGTCAAGCGATGTTGGGGGGACAAATAGACACACAAACACACACACATAAATCCATATATACGACGGGATTCTCTCAGTTTCCATCTACCAAATCCACTCACAAGGCTTTGGTCGGCTCGAGACTATGGTAGAAGACACTTACCCAAGGTGCCACGCAGTGGGACTGAACCCGGAACCATGTGGTTCGTAAGCAAGCTACTTACCACACAACCAATCCTGCGCCTTTATGAAAATTGTGTATAAAAGGAACTATGGAACCCGTTCTCATACTCATATGCATACATATAGGTGTGCGCGCGCGTATGTGTGTATTTGTGTCAGTAATGGTGCCGCATCAATTAACAACCTGCCTTTGGTTTGTTTACGTCCTGTAACATAGGTGCTGACATGGTTATGTACTAAGAAGGTCGCTTCCCAACCACATGGTTTACAGCTCAGTCCCACTGAGTTTGGACAAGTGTCTTCTGCTCTAGCCCCGGGCTGACCAAAGCGCTTCATGAGTAGATTCGCTAGACTACTAAAAGAATCCCGTCGTTAATATATATATATATATATATATATATATATATATATATATATATATATATATATATATATATATATATATATATATATATATATATATATATATATATATATATATATATATATACATATATATGCATGTGTGTGTTTGTGTCTGTGTTCCCCCCACGCGGCTTGACAACTGGTTGTTAGGGTGTTGACACACCCTTACCTTAGCTGTTCAGTTAATAGAATAAGTATCAGGATTAAGCAAAATGTTCTGGGTTCGATGCATTCGACTAGAAATTCTTCAAGTCGGTGCCCCATCATGGTCACAGATCAATAAAAGAAAGAAATAATAAACAATAAAAGAAAAAGAGATTAGCAATATTCCTACGACAAGTGAGAGTAACACATATTTGCTAAGACAATATCGTGTGAGTTTCTTTCTGCAATAATTGTTATATAGATGAAATAGCGGAGTAGTATAGGAAACTCGGGGGAACTCATGCCTGTTAATGATTGGATAGTGAGGTAGACTTGTATGAGAAACGTATTATTGATGTACTTGACATATGTTGCAATCGAAAAGTGATAAGAAGAATAGTTCCACTTTGTACTATGAAAGTGAAAGTAAATCTACAATGAAACTTCAACAATGAATATCTGGATAATGAAATGAAAATCTTTCAAACCAACGGGAAGAAGATAAAAGTGTTCATTAAATATAGAATGTTCAATTAGTAATTATATACTGCGAAATAATAGACCTGCATTGCAAAGCTGACTATGTTATGGATATTACATGCGTCTTAGCAAGTGGGATTTGGGGAAATATTAAAATCGTCATTAAGTAGACAATATTATATTCAATATTAAATATACATAACATAAATACTAACGCACTGTGATTTTCAACTTCACACCAGTGTACAGGCATTCAAACACGATTAGATATTGATCAAAGAACATTAACACATGCGTATAAAGCAAATTGGCGACAATATTTACTTTGTACGATACAAACTAAATTGTAACTTCGAAACTTAATATTTGTCAAATGTATACACACACACACACACACACACACATACACACACACACACACACACACACACACACACATACACACACACATATATATATATATATATATATATAGGAAAATAAAAAAAATTAAAAAAATGATGATAATAATAATAAGGCAGAATGCTAAACTGAAAGTATATTTACATATAGTTGTGTATAAGGAGGATTAAAAAGGATCTGTAACCGGCCTTTATTGCATGGCAAACTTTCAAGAAGAGGGAAAATGAAAATAATGTTTTTTACAAAAAAGTAAAAAAATATTAAAAAAATAAATATGCCAATACATTATATTGTCTTGGAGCTTTTGAAGTTCAATGGTAATCCATGTAGATAATTGTTAGAAAGATTAGGATGCATGTATTTTAGATTAGTGTTGTGTATAAAAAGGCTGAATGTTTATGTGTCAAACAGGAAATGTGGATAAGGGGAGACAATTCGGTGCGTTTTATACTCTTTAGTTGGAGTCCTGGACTCTTTGTCAACATGAAGTTTATGTCTGTTCTTAGAGAAACAAGAAGTAAATTTATATCTATCTCTTGACTGTTGTTATAAATAGTATTCTTGGTATAAATAGAACTACAATATGCTTCGAAATTGCTTGTGCAGCACTCATAGAGAGGATTTGCTCGAACTAACCATGTCATTAAGATTTAGCTCTTATACATCATTCATTCCTTCATAAGTTGATATTTCAATGTTTCAGGCATTTTATATAGTTTAGCTGGAACCGCTCGCTCATTCTCCATTTCTTTCTTTCTCTGTCTCTTTATATGTGTATGTTTGTGTATACACATATGCATATATATACATATATGTATTGAATATAGATATGTGAGTATACAAGTGTGTATGTGTGTGTGTGTGTGTGCGTATGTGAGTGCACATGTGCGTGTGTCTGTTCGTGTTTGCACGTTTGTATTTATGTCCTTGATACAACACGGACTGTTCCAATCGACTTATTTAACAAGATAATTTACGATTAGTTTTCCTTAACAATCAGATTGTTTGAAAACTAATATTAGGTTTCAAATAGATATAGCTGTTGGGATAGATCAAACAATGTAAAACAACAGATCACTTTTGATCACTCCAATGATTCATATCACTCAAAGTGAAAAGTAAGTTTAGATCACATGTCATCTCATGTATCAATTTCATCCTCTCTACAGTACCAAATATTTAGGGAATTTTTCACACATACCTCATATATTTTACTCTTTGTAATTTCATAGTCTCAGTCGCATTTCTTATCAGTTCATTTCGGATATTCTGAAAAAAAAAAAAAAATAATAATAATAATAAAAATAATAATAATATTAATGAACCGCTCGTATATTACGGATGGTGCTCGAAAAATAAGATGTGTTACCTTCGTTCACTGGTAGTGAACAGCTGACACTGTAGTACATCTCCAGCATTAGAGGCTATGCAAAGGCAATAATAATAATAATAATAATAATAATAATAATAATAACTGTGCAACATCAGTCATAAGAACGGGACTGGTAGTCAACAGTGAAGGCATCCAAATACCAGATGGCCAGATATTCAAATTATTGAAAGGTGTATCTGGTATAAATATTAGAATTTGACAGAATACTAACTAGAGAAACGAAAACCAAGATTGAGAAGTACATCAGAAAAGTGAGGAAGCTAATGAAGTCAAATTTAAATGGTCCGAATCTAGTGAAGGCTGTGAATACTTCTGAAGTATCATTACTTAGATGCTCAGCTGCTTTTGTAGATTGGACAAAAATTGAATTAGCAAAACTAGACTGAAAACCTAGCATGGACTCAAGGACAGGGATAGCAACATTATGCTTACCTAGAAAGGAAGGTGGAAGACGGTTAATATCAGTAGACAGCATGGAGTTTGCTAGAGTAGATATAGACTCCCATGTAAGTTATAGGGAAGAAAGTTTATTAAAAGCTGCTAGTGTCACAGCAAGAGATAGGGAAGCCAAAAACCCAGATGAAGTTAAAAGTCAGAACAAATAACAGAAATTAGCTGACTGGCCGGAGAAGGCGTTGAATGGTAGATTTCCAAAGATAAATGTATCGTTTTAGATTTGGATACATTGTGCAAAACAAGCGTATCTTTTCTGATATACTGAAAATGTTGCATAGTTATTGGACTACAGTATATACAGTTTATTTATGCAATCATGTCGCAATCCAATTGCCGGTCTTGTGCCTACATTTAGAAATCTATGCCTGAAGTTTTGTCATTTCTGACATATTACCAGCAGTTGAAAACTTTTCAAAAACAGATATCTGCTAAATGCTGTGAAAATGGAAAGAAATCAGAAACATTTTGACATTTATTTCTCTCTCTCTCTCTCTCTCTCTCTCTCTCTCTCTCTCTCTCTCTCTCTCCCTCTCTCTCTCTCTCTCTCTCTCTCTCTCTCTCTCTCTCTCTCTCTCTCTCTCTCTCTCTCTCTTTATATAATGTTTCTTGCGTCTTAAATTTTATCTCACAGAAAACGACAGCTTTGAATTGTCTGACGATGAAATCGAATAGTTACTATGTAATTAGTTGCAGTTTTCTAGATTATTAAGAGTGAATGGCAGACATGCATTACACCCACTCGAATGGCTACGCATAATACTCATTGTTCGAGGCTTTTGTTTTGTACGAATAATTACTTCTTATGTTATATTTTAATCTATATTTGTTTTAACTATCCATCATACACGAAATATTTTTCGTCTAACGCAGATGAATATGTTTTATGTTACTTAATTTATAAAGGTCTAGGGGGTTTTTTTCAGGTATTTACATACTGCGTTGAAACCCTGCTGAGGCAAATCCGAAGTTGATACTGGAATCAAGGACATCCCTCCCATAAAATTGCTGCTGTGGTACTTCAATCACAAACAAACATTTAGTACAAATCATAAGGTACCGTAACGTATGTGGTCAACTGAGTTCACCTTCCCTTGTCAGTCCGAGCTAGATATAAATCTGGGTTTTGTGAGACGAAAATAATTTTTCATTCTTTTACTTCAAGACACTAATCCTTCTGGTGGTTACTTCAATTCTTGGTGTATTTGTGGTAGCTGCGTCGCTCTTAAAAAGTCAAATTATATATGAGGCTTACACTACATTAACCATTCTGTTCTTTGTAACTTTTATTCCAATATCATTGAACATTTTGTTGACAAAAAGTATTATCGTTCAGTATTTTGTGCTTCATTAGCGGAAGCCAAAAAGTAAGCATCATACAAAAATATTTACAGTATTTCTTTCAACTCTTTTATATTCTGAGATCAAATGGCGGCGAGCATAGCTTGGCTTTTCATTCTTTTTGTGTCCATAAAAGAAAGTGCCTTTCAAGTTTTGAGGTGCATGTAAGCGACTAAATCTTCCCTACCCTAAAATCGTTGGCAATGTATCAGAATGTGAAACCAGTTTTAACAGAGGAACGTTTGTTATTGTAACTAATTACTGGAACGACACTAGATCACATCTGCGTATAAATCTTTGAAACGAGAGGAAACTATCAAAAAATATCTTAAATCACTTGATCAGACAATGTCTTCTTCGTAATGAAACTACACATTCGATGGAGTGCTGAAAAGCTCCCGGCTTTGAATAAAAGAAATACAGGAGGATCAGTTAATAATGACTATATTCAACGTATTCCCCTCTCAGATTCACTCACTTATTGCATCGTCCTTCAGCTTTTCTAGGGAATGTAAAAGAACTCAGAAGGCTGGGCCTTGAAACTGAACTTTCACGATACGCTGAAAGCCAGGAACTTTTTGGGGCCCTCTCGTATATTCAGACATTATAAACCCTGGTAATTACGTATAAGACCTTGCATTGCAGACAATGTCTAATACTAATGATATACTCTCAGAGGAGTCACTGCATTCTCTAAGGATCAATCCCACTCTATTTGTTTTTATTTCTGTCCTGGATATAATTCTATGATTCCTCACCTCTTTTTGATGATAATTGTCATTAAGGGTAAAGATTAGTCATTTCAAAACAGGAACATCTGAATCTGACTAATTCTGCTTTTGTTCGCTTTGTATTATATTCCCTCTCATGTTTTTAACTTTCACGTACCGCAAGGAGCGTAGCTTCTAATACAAGAAGTAAATTAAGCAAAGCGTTAAGCGTTCCTTATTCCAACCAAAAAACATTAATTTCAGAGAAGTGAATTTATGTCCAATGTATTGGTACTGGACCCTATACACCTTTATGAAAAGTCTAGCCCTTATTTTATATAATGAGCGATTCCAACGGGTATCATTTCTCTTATGGAACCAATGCCACTCCACTAATATAACATCTAGATATGTATTAAATACATACATTTTATTCTGCTTTATATTGAAGAATCTTATCAATTCTCAAGCTCGTGTTCCTGAAAAGCGAATCAATCTATGAAAGGAACTGTTATTTATTGCTTACCAATTCGAAAAAAATACACATGGTATAATCCTAAGAATCTTTTTCCCATGATATTCTTCGATTGTAAATTCTATATCGTCCAATGCAACAGCGTTTGAAAGATCATGCAAAACAAGTTAAAGATGTAATATTACTCTCGGCGATATATAACATTAGCAACCGATATGGTTGTAATAAGCGAATAAAGAGACAATCGATAACAGATGCATTAAGCAAGCGAAAATAACATAAAACGGGAGAATCGACAGTATTAAGAAAGATCAACAAAACAGATACAGAAGAAAGAAAGAAGGAAAGAAACAAACAAGGAAGAAGGAAAAGAAGAAGAAGAAGAAGAAGAAGAAGAAGAAGAAGAAGAAGAAGAAGAAGAAGGAAAATAAAAATAATAATAATAATAATAATAATAATAAGAAGAAGAAGAAGAAGAAGAAGAAGAAGAAGAAGAAGAAGAAGAAGAAGTAGAAGAAGAGTGTCAAGGCTGAGAATAAGAAAGGTAACAGGAAATATATGACTAAATCACCTCACAACCGGCCTAAACATACTGTTTTGATGATGATGACGATGATAATCATAATATTGATAATAATAATAATGACAATAATAATAATAATAACAAAAGTAACAATAGTAATAATAATAATAATAATAATAATAATAATAATAATAATAATAATAATAATAATGAACGATCAATTTTATCGATAAAACTATGTAGGCTGATTGGCTGATTGCAAGAAAAGACACAAAAGTTTGGCGATGGCATGGGTGGACTACAGGAATGCATCTGACATGGTCCCACACTCGAGGATTATTGAATGACCTAGACTGCTTAAGGTTTCCCACAATAGCATAAAATTAATACAAAACTCAATGACAACGTGGCGAACTGAATTCACAGCATGGAGAGATATCTCATTAACTCTTTTACTTGTTTCAGTCATTTGACTGTAGCCATGCTGGAGCACCGCCTTTAGTCGAGCAAACCGACCCCAGGACTTATTCTTTGTAAGCCTAGTACTTATTCCATCTCTTTTGCCGAACCGCTAAGTTACGGGGACGTAAACACACTAGCATCGGCTGCCAAGCGATGTTGGCGGGATAAACACAGACACGAACATATACACACACATACATATATATATATACATATATACGACGTGTACCCTTATCAGACGGGTAGTCATGATGGGTATAATTGGCTTCGTATATTTTACCCCAGTGTCACTTTGATGGGATGCACTACTCTCTCACTCAATAATAATAATAATAATAATAATAATAATAATAATAATAATAATAATAATAATAATAATAATGATAATAATAATACTAACTACAACAATGATGCTTCCTGAACAATATGCATCAATTACGCTTAGGAAGATAAATGAATATAGACTTCCATCTGGAAAATAGCCATGTTCGGCGCATTAGATATAAACTTGCATACAATGTACGTTTTGAATACGGATACACATTTAATTCCCGTCTACCAAACAGCAGGTTCCATAATATATTGTAAAACATGTTTGTTACATACCGTTGATATTCATCGATCCAGTCAAGGCAAAATATATAACAGTACATTGTGTACTTCGATTCATTTTGCAGAATGGATATTTCTCATGCAAGGGCTAGCAATTCATTCTACGACAAACCGTATCCTACCTTCATAACATAGAAAACAGAAACTACTTGATGTTGACCGAGATATTCCACTCCAAAATATAATACTCGATGGTTTTCTAGCTTCGATAAATTGTACCAGAATTCTGCTCAGTCAAGTTGGTTTTGTGACAAAGCGACAGTTCTGCAGAAGGAAAATAGAGTGGAAATAAACTTATTCAGCGTTTGGTTGCTAATTGTAGCCAGATTAGAAGGCTATTTTTATAATACCTGGAGGTGTTTATGTTCGGAAAACTTCTGATCTTTGAACTGATAATCTGCAGAAATCCACAGCTAAAAGGCAATAACAAATATGATACATGACAGAACAATTCTGTATCCACAGCTTACCGAAATCACAACACAGATCGTTGTTCAATGAAGTTATGCTTTAAGATACTTAATATATATAAAGTGCATATTTATATTATTGACGTTATATCGATCAATTTCGTATTCGATCAATTTCATATATGTTTTTTGTGCTCGATAAAAAGAGGATAGTTTATTTCTGAAGAATTAGTTTTTCAAAGCTGAATGTTAGTATGTCTGACGTATTAGTACCTATAGGTTGTGTGTTACACCGGTGTAACAGCCTGCGTGTTAACAACTTGCGTCATATGATACATGCACTAATACAGTTAATACGCCCGATTTCACACACACACACACACACACACACACACACATATATATATATACACACACACACACACACATTCACACACACATACGCATAAAAGCTAATGTTACACAGTGAGAATTTACAAAAAAAACAACAAAAAAAGACGGGTGTGGAAACAACAAACAGATGTATTATTTTAACGCTCAGGAAGTGAGAAAGTCTTTTATATTTCGAGCCTTCGCTCTTCGACAGAAAAGAACAGGGAGAGAAATAAACAGGCAGAGTAAATAGAAAAAGGTTTAGTGGCTAGCGATGTATCATGGCGAACGTTATATATGCTGTACTGACACTAGCATAGTGTGGTTCCTCATATAACACATCTAGTAGTACAATTGGATTAGTTTTAATGTTTTAACTTTCCACAACGACACTTGTAAATATCTTATAGTTTACTATTCAAATGCATCTGTCTCGTTGGATTACTTAGAACCGTCCAAGTAGCAGCTTATATTCAGTTAAAGCAAGTCCTCGGTCGCTGACGAAGTTCATGAAGTGAAACAGCTCCAGCTGGTCTCTCTCTGACCACAATGAGATTGTGCATAAAGAAAAGAACGAATTAGCGGTATACATCTGTTCTATAGCGTAAACTAAAATCTATTCATCTGTGAGTAAATACTTGGCATAGGAATTATAATCCTTGGCTTAGATAGCTTTTGGTTTAGATATAATTCTGCGTGGAAATAGCAAACGTTCCCCTTCGATTGCAACAGAAAATTAGTGTATGTAAAATAAGATTGTGGACATATTTAGCTTAGCAAAACCAGTATTGACCAGTGAGAAATGAGAGTCAGCAAAATATGAATATTATACTTGAAAGAACTAATTGACACTATAGGAAATATATGCAATCAGGAAAGAGTGAATATGAATCAGAAGCGAAATGTATTGACATAGGTAAAAATGAATTTTAAAAATGTCATAAAGAAGTAACATCAGTGAAGATTAATATCGGGAAATAAATAAAGAGTATCAATGGTTTCCTCTGCCGTATTAGACATATAGAATTCTTTTGAGAATATTAGGAACATGACACAAAGTTATAGGTGAAATACTCAGAATGACTGAAAACACTCTGGACGTAACAGCCAAGAGATATAAGGAAATTAGATTGATGAAGAATGTATTACGGAAACTAGATGAGAAAACAGGAGAGGTAAACAAGACTTGCATGGATCAAAATTACACAATATTAAACATATCTTACCATACAGTGATTATAAGAGTATACAGCATTTACAAGGAGAGGATGATATATAAGCTTTGGAAAGCACGGCAATAAGAATATATTTGTATATATATATATATATATATATATATATATATATATATATATATATATATATATATATTCTTTTATTCTTTTACTTGTTTTAGCGGAGGGATAAACACAGACCCGTAGGCACAGACACACACACACACACACACACACGCACACACACACACACATATATACACACACGCACACACACACACACACACACATATATACACACACACGCACACATACACGGACGTATATATGTATAAACGACGGGCTTTTTCCCGTCTAACAAATCCCCTCACAGGGCTTTGGTCTACCCGATGCTACAACAGAAGACAGTTTCCCAATGTGCCACGTAGTGCAACTGAACCGAGAACCATATGGTTGGGAAGTTAGCTCCTTGTTTCTTTATTGCCTACAAGGGGCTAAACATAGACGGGACAAACAAGGACAGACAAAGAGATTAAGTCGCTTACATCGACCCCAGTGCGTAACTGGTACTTAATTTATCGACCCCGAAAGGATGAAAGGCAAAGTCGACCTCGGCGGAATTTGAACTCAGAACGTAACGGCAGACGAAATACCACTAAGCATTCTGCCCGGCGTGCTTAGTTAGCTTCTTACCACACAGCCACGCCTGCACCTATATATGACCCCCCCCACCACGCACACACATGTATGCGTATATGTATGTGCGTGTGTCTGTGGCCTGTGTGCCTGTGTCTGTGTGGTGCATGTATTTCTGAACAAATTAGCAAATTAGAACTTCGAAATATTGTATAACACGTTTAGGAAAAAGTGGAAGGCACACACACACACACACACACACACACACACACACACACACACACACACACACACACACACACACATATATATATATATATATATATATATATATATATATATATATATCGTGGTGATTGGAATTTTCAACTAACCACCGTAAATCTAGTCGGAAAACTTTTTAACTTCTCCAAATTTGGCAGGAATGGCCGTGAAACTGAGTAACGTGTACGCGACGCTTTAGTGAAGATAAAGTAAAAAAAAAAATTATGTAATTTCGTTTGTTTCTTAGAAAGAAACGATACTGGTGAAAGAAAACACAAATATATATTTCAGGTAAATAAAAGAAAAACACTCAATACAACCTAATCGCAAATGAATTAAAAGATTGATGGGCGAGATTAAATAAAGAATTACCTTGTAACCGGTTAAATGAAAAAGATTCAGCAAACCATTAATCATTGAAGATAGATTCAGCTGAAATTGGTAGTTAGGCAGGGATATGTTAAATGCTTAAATTGGAACTTATAAATGAAAATCGTAAAATACAGCCTGGTAATACGAATTTGAAACCGTTACTCTGTTGCAATTTTTTTTTTATTTCTGCACCCTTTTCAAGCCTAACTAACCTCATGGGCCCGGTTTCCTGGTTTCTATGCCGTATGTGTTTCCCCCAGCTGGACGGGACGCCAGTCCATCGCAGCAAATTAAAATTTCAGTAAAGGAATTAATAAGGGTTCATCTAGGCGCAGCTATGTCTGTGGGGTTGACAAACTTGATGCCAAAACATTGTCTGGGATTGAGGTGTAGAGTGCGGCACTATAGGCAAGTGTCGTCTACCATAGCACCGGGACGACCAAAGCTTTGTGAGATAATTCAGTGCTTCTCACGAGAAAGAAGCTCGTTTATCGTGTATGTATATATATATTATTTTATTCTATTACTTGTTTCAGTCATTTGACTCAGGTCATGCTGGAGCACCGCCTTAAAGGGTGTTAGCCGAAGTACTTACTCTTTGTAAGCCTAGCACTTATTCTATCGAATTCTTTTGTCGAACCGCTATGTTACGGGGACATAAACACACCAGACACACATACACAAATATATATATCGCCTCAACCCGTATTGCATCGTCCCTCGTCGTTGAAATTCTCTGCTACTGGCCGTGGTGCGCCATTCGGTGCAAAACTGCTTTGTCCGGTGACTATTCAAAAGTTACCTCTCTCATTAAACCCGGGTTTACTTAGTTCGGTTATAATACATTTCAATATATGCCTGTAGCTTGCTGCTTACAGGCGTGGTGAGTGTGTGTGTGTGTGTGTGTGTGTGTGTGTGTGTGTGTTCGTACATATTTATTTCATATGCATTTTTACACCCCGGTGTTTAGTTTTTGCATTTGTCCCTCACTACTTCTTGACACCGGTGTTGGTTTGTTTACTCTCCAGGAACTAAGTAGATCGGCCCAAGAAGAGACCCGTGAAATAAGTAACAGCCTTGAAATGTAAATACCAAGTACTGCATGGTTGTAGTCTAGTGACTCAACAAGTACGAGGTAGAGTATAGGAAAGAAAAGAAAAACGTGGGTTTTTCTTCGCAATTTTTCATCTAATCAGAAAGTTAATGTTAAACAACATTCTATTACTGAAGATCAGCAAAAGATTAGACAAAAATTTATCGCTAATCATACACAAACAAATCAATAAAAATTAATTTAGATTAACCACAGATTCGAATATTTCACATACTAAACATTCCAAGAATACCATGTTCTCTCGCTACGGCGAATAAAAAAAGAATTAGAGACACGTCGTATAAATCTGATGTTAATGTTGAAACTAATCTCAAAAGTTAAAAAATGTTTTTATGTTTCAACTGTAGCCTAACGTGCCTTGTTTAGAATGAAACCTATCTTCCGAAAATGGTGAACAGTAAAGTGTTGATATTGAGCTTTTCTTTATCTTCTGATAATATCTATGCTTGGTCACTGATTAGAAAAATGTTGCGCGAAATGTTGCAAAGAGATTCATATGTTTTACTGAGTAATATAGAAACAAAAAAAAATTTGGGGCTCATGATTGAACTGAAGTGAAAGGGAGATAAACCTAGTCGAAATCTGTAGAGACAGAAATGTGCAAGATACTAGAAATTCTACGATGGCTTACAAAGTTGTTTTTAGGTTTTATATCAAACCATGCTATTATCTCTTATCATGAGTGATGACTTAATATCTCACAGAGGAAGAATTACTATACCTAATAAACACATCCGCATACCAGGATATACACATGTGTGCAGATACACAACAACTATTCACACACGCATACACACACGTACAAACAAACACACACTAAGGCTCACTCACGCACACACACACACACACACACACACACACACACACACACACACAATGCAGCAGAGGCAACTTCTTCTGTGTCGTCATTGGGAAATTCACCAAATCTCCGACTCACAAAATTGGGAATTCCTCGGTCCTAATACCAGCTGCATAGACAGCCAATATTCCGAATCTACTCATACAGTGTTGGCTAAATTAATTGCCACCGATTTCCATCCGGACAAGGAAGTTAATACGTGTTACAAAAGAATGAGAGGTGTTCCAAAAAAAGAAAAAGAAAAAAAAAAGACTCAACTGAAAAAAAAAAAAAAAAACTCTTCTGCTACCGAAATGGTATGAATATACCTTGTTGCCTTTAAAGATAATCCCTAGCTGAATGTCTAAGAAACATTGGTTTCCAATTTTGGCGCAAGAACAAAGATATCGGGGGAGATGTGGGTCGGTTTCATCGGCTGCAGTGTCCAAGGGGTACTTAAATTATCGTCTCCAGAAGGATAAGGCACGAAGTCGACTGTGACGGAATTTGAATATGGAACGCGAAGACGGACGATACGCCGCAAAATATTTTGCACGGCGTATTAACCATTCAACCAGCTCACCAACGTATTGTGTCAGAAATAACACAGCTAACGCACCTATATTTCATTAAACTTCAGCAAGGAAGGCCTAAGCATGTATCTACATATCCTATTGTTAATCTGTAGAAATGTAGGAGAAGAGATGAGCTCACTTATTTTTGTGTTGTAGATGACTGAGTGCGTCGATATTTCTAGAACGTTGGGGTTACTTCGGAAATAGGGGAGGCTTGTCTTGGTAGATGTTTAGTAAAGGTCCGTAGTCAGAGTGGAACATGCCTTTTACTTGTCAATATATGTTTATGCGTTACTTTAATTATTATCATTTGTAAGACATGGACAATAGAAAAACATGTATACAATAGAAAAACATGTATACCAGCTGAGTGGATTGCAGCAACGTGAAATGAAGTGTTTTGCTCAACAGCAAAACGCATCGCCCGGTCCAGGAATCGAAACCACAATCTTACGATCATGATGCTGACACCCTAACCACTAAGCCACGTGCCTCCACTAAATAGCTTTTAACAGCCAATAAAATATACAGAAAAATATTTGAATTGAGACAATATGCTGAGATTATATTTCTCCAGTCAGTGTCTATGATTTTTATGAATGTGATTATTCTTTGCTTAATATCAATTTAAATTCTGAAGTTGTATATCCGACCTATGAAACTAAGAATTACTTTCCCAAAGCAAACTTATATCCGTTTATAGCAGTATCACCGTTAAATAAATTGCATAGAATGTAATGTTCATATATCACACACTAAAATGTAACATAACGTTGAATATTCTGATTGTTATTTAGACTTAACACGGACAAGGCATCAACTTCAACATCAACATCAATATCCTTGGTATACGTTTAATGTAGATGCGGGTTAGATATAATTTTACATGCACATATGAGAAAATTGCATAAACGTATGGATATTACTATAATTCAAGACGTGTTCAAAGAATAAGAAGAATTAGGACGTGTCATTGCGGTATACTATTATAAGTTTAGTGACACCAGAATATATATATTCAGTATCAGTAGCGGCTTCAGATGTCAGAATTGTATGTCAGATAAATCAAATATTTAAATGATCGAGGAAGGGAAGGTCAGGCATAATACATCAAAAGCAATTACATTAGAAACAGAGAAGATAATGGTAAGAAGAGATGGAAAGCCGTTGTGGAATTCACGTAAACGCACGCAACACAAAGAACACAAACACAAAAAAACACACAAAGAAACTCTCTCACACACACGCACAAACAAAGAATTATGGAAACACACAATATCACACAAAAACATATTCGTTTATTTGACACCTACAATCCTGAGGGAGATGTAGAGTGGGGGGGGGGGGAGAGGTCGTCATGATATTCAACATATCAAGAAAATTAACCTCAGGGAAGACGAGGTCTTTCCAGATCTGAAACAGATGGTGTCTTCTGAAGTATGAAAGAAAGAAAGAATGAAAGAAAGACAGAAGGAATCGAAGAAAGAAAGAAAGAAAATGAATGAAAGAAAGAAAAGAAAGGAATATGAATGAAGGAAAGAAAGAAAAGGAATAAAGACAGAAAGGCAGAACGAATGGAACACAGAAAGAAAGATAGACAATGAAAGAAAAAAAGAAAATTTCGTAAAATCATTGCCCATAATTACGAAAGCAAAATTATCCCCAAAACTAAAAAATAGGTTTATATTCCAATATTTCGTTTCAATATAGTACTATTAAATTAGCTCTTCCTTTTGTAGATCAAACAAATTGTGACGTCAGCGCTTTAATTTGTGGCTCAAAAATTACGAGGTCATTATATTTCAAATTCTAAAGCCATTGTTATGTGGGACATATGCTGATGTTTTTTTTTTTGTCTTGTACTTATTAAACCAAATATGGTCACTCAGATTATTTCCGATGTTGGTAGACAGATTTTCATAATTAATATGATCAATTCTCTAATTACTCGATTTTGTTAATTAATCATAAAAGTTCATTAATTACTGGATTTTGATAAGTATTCTCGAAATTACTCTAATTAATAGATTTTTGTAATTAAAACGAAAAGTATTTTAATTACTGCATTTTCATAATAAATAAGAAAAGTTTTCGTGATTACTGAATTTCAAATATTTTAAATATATCTAACATAATTCTATTATATATATATATATATATATATATATATATATATGCATATATAAACTTGAACTGATTAGAGTTAATCTAGGTTAAATAACTATAGAGGTTTCTTTAATATAGGAACAGCCACGAATACATATATATATATATATATATATATATATACAACATCAGGCGACACACACACACAGAAAACATATGCGTAAATACGCTCTTACATATATATATATATATATATATATATATATATATATATATATATATATATATATATATATATATATATATACATACGTGTATGTGTGTAAGTATGTATGCATGTATGTATGCATTTATGCATGTGTGTATGCATTTATACATGTATGTAAGTGTGTATGATTCGCAGTCCGCAGTGTATACCTATGGGATTAAACTGGGGAAGAAAAAAAGATTAGCATATTAAATTTCATAGACTATACAATTTTTCAGATCACAATATTTTGAAAACTACTTTCGTAAATCTAATTAATTCTGATGAAAGTTATTACTTTAGCGTATTAAAAATGCAATAATATTTGCGGTACGAATCTCCAGACAACATTAGATGGAGTTGAAACCCTGGTCTAAAAAAAGATGTCTCTGAAGAAATAGACACAGAGTTTAAATAGGAATGGTAGCAGATTTTGCAAAAGTACATTGCTAGCATATATATTTTCCCCTTTCACCCTCTCCCTCATCCTCACACGCTCTCTCTGTCTCATTGTCTCTCTGTCTCTGTCTCTCTCTGGGACATAAAAGAATATATATATGTATATATATATATATATATATATATATATATATATATATATATATATATATATATATATATATATATATATATAACTACATATTTATATATGAACGTATGTATCTATTTATGTATGTTTGTATGTGTATGTGTGTTTGTGTGTGTTTCTATTTCTACCCAGTGTTGCAATACATCTATTTTGTATCTCCTTCCCTGAGGACATATATCCGCGCAGTTATACAAAATCAGTTACACCTATGTATGCACCAACACACAGCGACAAAGACACACAAACACACACGCATCAATACTTTGGAATGCTTACCATTACAGCATACGTTATATTGCCTGTTATGCACCTTATATTTTCTCTGACAGTTAATCGTTTATTTGCTCCTGCTCAAACCCAAAAGAAATTATAAAAATACGTTTTCACAAGAAATACACACACGTCATTTACTAAACTTCTAAGAGTAAGCTTAATAATAAAACATGTTTTGATGTGGGCGATTCAGTGACTGTTCTCTATATTCTCTGAAAGCCTGGCATAATAAATATATTACATTGCTGCCATATATCTCAAATAAATCTATGAGTTAGAGCATGAAGCCGGACCATGTCAATCTTATGGCAGGCTTCTACCTCACTTAGCCGAGATTTTTTTTGCATTGCTTTCGAGTTCATTTTGTTCTGTATATTAATTTTGATTTTAATTTTCTGTTGACACATTTCAATGCCACTCTATTCCTTCTCCAATCATTTTTCTCCTTTATTTAATTTTATATCGCATCACCCAATTTTTTCTTTCTCCACAACTCGTCTTAGCATATTTTATGATGCTTCATAACAATAGTATATTCTTTTCTACTCTTGGCACAATGCTCGAAATTTGTGGGGAGGTGGGGCAAGTCGATTAGGTCGACCCAAGTACGCAACTGGTACTCAAATTATCGACCCCGAAAGGATAAAAGACAAAATCGACCTCGGCAGAATTTGAACTCACAAGGTAAAAACAGACGAAATACCGCTAAGCGTGATAACGTTTCTGCCAGCTCGCAGACTTATGACGATAGTATATTAACCCTTTTTTTCTCTCCCCTCTATCGCATGCTATACACAGAGCATGCATCCCTGATGTGCATGCATAATATATTATACACATTCCCATTTATTTTTCAGGCAATAGAGTAACTTGGAATTTATGAAAGGAAAACAATGTTGCCCAGAAAGTATGTGATACGGGTTTCGATATAAGCGTCTGAAGGTGTCGACCTGGCAGAAACGTTAACTGAAACGTTAGCACGTTTCCCCTGTCTTTTCGTTCTGAGTTCAAATTCCGCTGAGGTCGACTTTGCCTTTGATTCTTTCGGGATCGATAAATTAAGTACTGTGATCCATCTAATCGACTGGCACTCCTCTCCAAAAGTTTCGCGCCTTGTGCCTAAAGTAGAAAAAGATATAAGCGTCTGAAAAGAACCAACCATAGACAGTTGAGACACACTTGTGAACATGCTTTGGACGCAGTAGGGGACAAAGCTAACTTAAGCGTAATTGAATTTAAAAACAATCGAAAACCTGTTACGAAAGCGGACTGGAATATATACTTTCGACATCAGTACTGGTGTAAATAGATGCTAACAGAGCGTAAAGGTATTTCACTGATTATTCTAACCCAGAACTGAATTATTTCACATGGATTGATGGTTCCTAGAATCGAAAACAACTTTTTCTCTATACATTAATTGAATTAGTTCCAAATACTTTATCGCGAAAGTGATTGCTAATTACAGGAAAATACCAATCTTTCGAAAATTATGTATGCAAGAATCACATTACACAGTCTTTGAAAAAAAAAAAAAAACCAAAACAATAAAAAACCTCTTTGAAATGCAGGTAATGTCACCCGACACTTATCAACATAGTTCCGATCTTACATTTAGGAAAACATTAACCTTCTCTCAATAAATAAGTCCGTCCCTGTGAGTTACAGGTGCTACTCATTTTTACCAGCTCAGTGGACTGGAGCAACGTGAAATAAGTCAAACACCCTAACCACTAAGCCATGCGACTTCACAAACACACACACGTATGTGTATATGTGTGTGTATGCATTTACTTTAACAAAACTACACTTTATATTTGTAACAAGTTTATATATATATACATATATAAATATATGAATTGTAATGTATAAATACCTATGCAGATAAGCATAAAATAAAATGTGGCCTGCATAAAATGGATTAAAATTTATACTACAATATACGTCCAAACATTTCACACGGTTACATAAATATTCACCGATGTAAATGACAAAAACGTTTCCTCCAAGCTGAAAGTTTCTCACAAAGATATCGGTACAGACAAGGATGAAATAAATTGCATCCTGATTTAATTCAATGCCATTTATATATTGGAAACAGAGGCAGTGTTAATACCGGGAGGTAATATTTCATCTCCAGTCTGTTTGAACAAACTATAGTGCTAAAGATATCATGAGAGAAACTCTGCACCAAAAAGCTAGCATTAAAATTTCTGTCATCGTATCTACTGTAGTATAGTCTGTTCAAACAGAGCATCCATAGAGCATTACTTCTCTGAATGTCATAAGAAAAACATATAAATATAAATAATCAGCGATGTTTTATGAATACATATTCCCCTAAACACTGATTTTTTTTTTACTCTCGTTTGCATAAAGATCACGTGGAGCTTCGCAAAGGTAGATTGACTAAATAAAAGTTTTAAGTAACAGCATTAACATTCGAGAATTTATATTATCGAGGAGTTGATAAATGATGAAAGATCAAACGTAGAATATATCTTGTCAGTGCAAGAAAATTTCCTAGTGTTTCCAGGCAATGAAAATATCCAGATAGCAAAAGAATGTAAAAGGTGATAGCTATAAATGAGGGGTCAAATAACTTCAGATTACTACAGATGACAGATATGGATAGAAAAAGCCTGAAATACTTTAATGTTTCCAAAGTAGAAATGAGGACAATCTTATTTATTCCACTGAAGCCAATAGATAATGCATTGGATATTTATCATATCGTCTAAGAAAGATGTGTTGTGAACGACTTTGTTTTAGACGACATATTTGACTCTACACACCACATATTTTTATGCATGTATGTGTGTGTATATGCATGTATGAATTTATGTATGTATATATTTATATATGTGTATATATGTCTATATATACGTATGTATATATAGGCACGTATGTAGGTTGGCAGGTAGGTACATACAGAGACAGTTAGACAGACAGCCAAATAGAATTTCATATGTATATTCAGAGTGCGATGGGTAAATTGTGATAATTTTATACTTTCTATTTCGCTACTGCGCATTTTTCTTTTTGGTTTTGTCGACTACCCAGTGTTGTCGGGTCAGTTGGGCACCGTCTGTGAGAAAAGCAGCACCATGATGCAATTCACTCCGGCAGAGGTTTGGAAACAACATGCTGTAGTGTTTGGCATTCCGAGCATATGGGTGTCAGTCTGCAGACAGTGCAATCTGAAAACATATAACCCAGAATTATAAAACGCAAACATCCAGTCAAAATCATAGTGTTTGCAATGATCGCTAGTGGCGACGATTTTCTACCACCATTCATCTTCCCACATGACCTCTGGCTCAACAGAGAGGCCAACATTAAGTGCTAGGAGGAGGTAGTGCTGCCCTGGGTCAAGGGGATGGCTGCTGGAAGACCCTTCACACAACAGGACTATTCCCCAAAAAAGGAGAACCATTTCCTGGTTGCCAAATAATTTCTGCGACCACATCACCCCTACATCTTGCCCCGAGTTACAGGAGATCCCAAAGAGTTGAAGCCGATGACGATTTTGTTGAATAAATTTACTCTTTAGTATATGAAAATGTCAGTGTCATTTTCATTTGTGTACACACACACACACACACACACACACACACACACACACACATACACACACACACACATACACATATATATATGTACGTGTGTGTTTTTTTAAGTGTCTGTGTTTGTGTGTATACTAAAGTTAAACTGGCAAATTATAAGACAATTAGATGGCATGAGAGTTGATGACTAACGAAGATACCGCTTGAAACTGAGGAATAATTCAAAGTAATAATTTGATGGATATTTCACTCGTTAGCGTAGCTAATTTTTATGGGTCGTTATTAAGCTAAAAATAACGACTGATATTATATGCCTCATCCTGAAGTAATTATGTAAAAAAAAAAGAATTATTTGTGAGATATTTATTTTAAGATAAAAATCTAAGATTTTGGCTGAAATGCCAGTAAGATCATAACAGCTTAGACTGCAATACCGCTTAACGTAGGTATTGATTATATAAGAATAAATGTCATGTAGTTTAGACATTAGCAGATCGTTAATGGAAAGATTACAGACAACGGAAATATTTATGGCACCTTACACCACAATATAGAGAAATTACTTCCACAATATTAGAAAGTGTCATTAAAGTTGCTAAATTAACCTTATTGGAAATCGAAGACAATGACAATATTAAGTAATGCCAAGTAATAGAGCGACCGAATATCTCCAAATCTGACTGGAACTTGAGAATAACTTCCTGCATTAATAACTCAAAAAATAATTTTATTATTAGTTTATTCAAAGATGGCGTGCTGACAAAACCGTTAGCACATCAGACAAAGTTCTTAGCGACATCTTGACCGCTTTCGTTCGGAGTTCAGATCGTACTGAGATCGACTTAGCTTTTTCATCCTTTCGGGGACCAATGAAGGACAAGTACCACTGGATCGCTGAGATCGACGTAATCGGTCATCACCTTCCCCAAAATTGCATGCCTTGTGCCTATAATAGAAAGGATTATTACTTCATTGGAGTGCGGCGAGGAGGAAGAAAATATTAATATGCCAGGAAAATGCCTAACCGTATTTCCTACTGCTTCACGTTCTATGTTCACATACTACGAGATCATCTTTGCTATTCTGTAGCCCATTACATTAGCACACTGGGGTCGATTTAATAAAACTAGCACCTCCCAGTAAAATGACAGGCTTTGTGTCTATCATAGAAAGAATCATAAGTTCATTCTAGAAAACGCTGGAGCAGGTCTTTATTGTCGTCAATGTTTTCGAATGACAGAAATTAGCGCCAGTGTTACGAAATGAAAACTGTATATATTCGTTTAAGTTATAAGAAAATATCTTATTGTCTATGTTGTTAAAAGTATCAATCATTTCTGGGACACTAATAAAGATTTGCCATTCTATTGTATCAAGTATTTAACCTATGTGTTATAAGTGTTTTACTATTTCACATTTGACTTTTAAATAAGTAGACTTGTATCATTAATTACGTAAAGGTGTACTCCGCAGCAAATAGAATTCACACGCACCTTAAACTGCTGTATTGCCATATGTTCAAAATATCAACACATTTGCCACATAAAGTCTATTTGCAGGGACAATTAATTCAATAGGGAATATCAAACTTAATATAAATGTCAGTACTTTGAGTTTAAAGATACATATAATTGAACTGTAACATTTTCGTATTTTCTCCTCATTCCTACATGAAATTTATAACAACCATAACAAAATTTGCTTAGAGTGCGAAAAAGTAATTTTTCCTAAAGTATGCTTCCAAAGTCAGAGTTGAACGTTTCCTTGCTAGCGAAATTTAATTCAGATCAAAACTTATTCATATAAATACATTCACTATATATATATATATATATATATATATATATATATATATATATATATATATATATATATATATATATATATATATATATATATATATTGTGACATTTAAATAGATAATATTTATCCTTCACCAGAAGGAGTACTTTTTTGTTGAATTTTCTATCATGGAACGGGACACTGTATATTTATATATATATATATATATATATATATATATATAATAATAATAATAATAATAATAATAATAATAATAATAATAATAATAATAATAATAATAATAATAATAATAATAATTTTAGAACAAACAGTAAAAGTTTGTCATTATAGTACTCAGAGCTTCGAATATCGGAGAGAAGAGCTGTGACACATTGGCGGCGGCTATTAGTGGCAACAGACGCTATGTGTGGATACATGTGTATGTATGAATAGGTACATACACATATATATGTGCGTCTATTTTGTGTGTGTGTACATATCTTAGACGTACAAATACTCAATTGCTCAAAGTTTTATGCATTAATAATGAAATTACAGAAAAAATGTTTTAAAAAGTGATTTGGCAGCGGAATTGCTTTAAATGCTGCTTTCTGACATGCATCATTACCGATTACGGTGGATTGGACCGCATGAATTTAGTCTTTTAATAACTTCATTCGCTGCTTTATAGTGAGCATCTTAGCGAATTCGAAACACTAAGGAATAAATACAGTTTGAAAATATAAAATGTCTAAATGGAAGTCTCTACCTAAATTCCACCCGCATCAAAATTGACGTTAATTCCTAATTCCATTTAAACACTATGAATTTCTTTGAGTTTATACATTTTGTGTTCCACCCGTCGAAATCACACGCAGTTTTTAATCTCCTTTAACCTTTAGCACACAGTAGGTTCATCATGTCACCGTATGAGTTTTATCCCTTGCAGTAACAGGGCAGTGACAGGAGAAACAGTTGTAGGGAAAAATGCAATGTTAAAAGTTAGAATAAATTATGAGTCTTCTTACAGGAACAACATTTTGACAATAAAAAGCACACGTATTCGTTTTATATCAGTTCTTGTTCATTCGTTAATTGGTTAACTACAAAACCGACTAATCAATCGGTTGTCTTATTTATCGTTCATTTAATTAATCAGTCAGTTATAGATGCGTAAATAGTTAGCCAGAAAAACAATAATACAGAAATGAAATAGAACTAGTGTGTGTTCATTATTGTCTTAATGATCTTTCTGCGACACAATAACAGTTGTTTTGGAGTACGAGTTTACATGAAGTGTATTTATTTCAAGTTTTGGCACAATGCCAGCAATTTCGGGGGAGAGACGAAGTCGATAACAACGGTCCCAGTACACAACTGGTCCGGTTCTTATTTTACTGATGCAAAATGGATGAAAAGCAAAATCAGCCACGGTGAAATTTGAATTCAGAAAGTGAATAGATTGCCTGAAAAGTGTTGCACGGAACGCAAACTCTGCCAGCACGCTGCATTAGTCCACACCAAAACAAATACAAAATACGAACTATACATGTTATACTTTCTCTCAAATTTCCTCTCTAGTTCTAATAAAATAGCTTTCCTTGAAGAGTCTTTGGAGATATGAAAAGGAAGTTAGGCGTTTTTCTTCAGACAGTCGGTACTCTGAGATCAAATCTTAGTGAGAGAACAGCCACATTCACCGTCTGAATAGCTGAAGACAAGGAGAACGTAGTATGTAGTAACTGGAGGGTCTTTATGTGTTCTCTTCGTATCTCTCTCTAGAAGGCCATTGCAAATCTCTGCCATTATCTCAGTGAATATATTATCTTCCCCAAAAAAGTGGCGTACATAGCAGAGAATTGCAAGTTTAAGGAAATGAGAGATTTCCAATGAAAAAATATACATTTCAGAAGACCCTGCATGTAGATGTACATAGTCAGTATATATTTTCCCTTAGATATTTGTTGATATAAATAATTAATATATCGTAGTACTGTCATTCCATCACACTTTATCTCTTAACACCTTTCTGTTCCCCAAAACTCTGGATTCGAAATCTTGTGACAAATTCTGCCTTTGTTCCCAGATCATTTCTTATTGCAGAAAGTTACATAAGCACACACGCACACATACACGTATGTATATATATATATATATATATATATATATATATATATATATATATATATATATATATATATATATATATATATGTATATATGTATATGTGTGTGTGTGTGTGTGTGTATGCGTGTGTATATATATATATATGTGTGTGTGTGTATAAAACAGAATAATATATATATATATATATATATATATATATATATTAGATTCAAATTACGATAAACGTAAACAAACAAACGAAGTTTGCTTTTAGAGGCGTTGAGATGTCTTAGAAAGTTAAAGAAGTGATTTTAAATTCTCAAACGCAGGATAATGCTAATAATATTGCCTGAACGGGATAAGCCACCCCTATTTTGCAGAAAAAAGTTACATATGTATATAACTTTGTGAATTGGGGTTATGTTCTCTGAATAGATGACATTGTAATTTCTAAACTTGGTGATAAATTTTCAATGGAAGATTTTGCAGTCTCAGCAGTTTTCCATCACATTCGTACAGGCCTTTTGTTAATGTATGGTACATATAATAATTTATTAGTGACAAATATTAAGACAGAAGAATAAGACCAATAAGCAGAACAAATATTCATTTACGTTGTAAAGAAAACTAGAGATCAATTATTTAACTTGAGTACATGAATCACATTTGCTTCATTGTCTCTACATAAATAGTAAAAAAATTGAAGGCAATTAGTACACTCTATACGATGCTTTCTATTTTTGATAATTTCCTTACAGCGTTTCGTGATGAATGCATTTCTGTATCCTGGCAAAAAACGCCAGGCACATATAAACATTTATTTTTATATTGTAGACATTTGTTAGTTTACTAAACTTTCCAACTATGATAATTAAACGCGTGCTTTATCTTTTTAAAATTATTCCAAAATCCTCGTTTTGGTTTTTCACTCACTTAAAATTGGAAAAATTATTGGTGAATCATTCTTTAATAATACTGCGAAATGAGCATTTACTGACAGGGCTTCTAACGTTGGAAAACTACGAATACAAACACACACACAAACTCACATACACACGCTATATATATAGCCACTCCTGCGCCTATATATATATATATTTTAACCAAAAAATTTGGTAAAAAATATAGTATCTGTTAAAAATCTTAGCAAAAAAACTCACAATAAAGTATTTTCAACGGATCAATTTTGAGCTCTATTTAAAGTTGATATATATATATATATATATATATATATATATATATATAAACGTATCAGTATTTTATTTATTTTTTGAAATACTATAAACTAAATGAATCCAAATATAATATATAGTAACATTCTGGTTAAATCTGTATTCGAAAACAGGGAAAGAAACTGTTTCAATTGAATATTAGGCGCTGGCCTCAAGTCTCAAGATCTATTAGAAACGCCCAAAAGTCTCACGATACATTAGAAGTGCATAAATGTCTCAAGATATATGCCAAGGAAAGCTGAGCTTTTAAAGAATCTGAAAACCCAGTTATTCCCTGCAGTGGTACAATTTGTTTGGCAGTTTTACGCTTACAACTGGACTTAATGAAAGGTTTGTAAATATGTAGATAGGTAAATAAGCGCGCATCCATCGTCTTGTTTGGGAAATGTTCTGGTAAGAATGTCACCATGGAAGGATGTAAAATTATCTTCGGAAAACGCACTTCATTCCACTGGAAACTGCTTATCCTGCTTCAGTTTCGTTCGAACAGACTTTGTCTTCGCTCAAAGGCAAGTGGCAAGGAATTATCAAATGACATTCGGATGGGAGTAGCAAATCTACACATCGTATGGGAAATTGAATTTTGTGAACATTGGTCATGTAAATTCCTCGAAGCTTTACTTGGTGATGTTCATGATGATGATGATGACGATGATGATGATGATTAACAGGAGAAGGAAGAGAATGCCGATTACGACAATGATGACAATGACGAAATGATGATGATGATTATGATGATGATGATGATTATTATGATGATGGAAAGAATATGAATTGTAGGCAACTAAAAACTTCAGTCATATAGCTTAAGGGTTAATTAGATAAATAGCCGTCGAGTTATTTTTCTTGGAAATTGTGGATAGTCAAAAGGCGTTACGATAATTATTCACCTAGCTAGAATAATTCTCACCGAAAAATTTGCTAGTCAATAAATAAAGTATCGAACCTATAGTGAAGGGTTATTTTCTATTCAATTAGTGTCATATCCTACACGATCCCTTTCACTGAAAGTCTCCGTCTCATCGCATTTATGTAGCCACATGAAACCATTAACGAAAGCTTGGTCCATGTTGTTAAAAAGTCATATTCATTTGGGAGTAACTGCCAAATGCATATACACATATGTATGCTGTTGTAAAAACCTGGACTGTAGTATGTGCCGTGATCTCCACTCCACTTACTTCCAAATATTTTCGACGCTTATTATTCACTTTGGCGGTTAGCTAATGGTTAAATCCAGTATTCAAATAAACATATATTTTTAATTCTTTCTTTTTTTGTCTTTTAACCTCATTTTCCACGTATCATCTTTATAAATATTAAAATTCAAATTTTGTAAACGAAGTGTTTCTGATTTTGCGATTTGAAAGAAACAGTCTATCGTGGACGTGACTTGCTTCGATTAATATAAAGCTATTATTCTTTTGCCTAAAATAATTTCCGGCATATTCTGAGAATTGGACAACGAAAGAAATAAAAAAAAAGCAAATTGATCTTTGCTACATCTACAAAGAAAGCTACCTTTCAGGCTTTCACAGAAGGAAAGCAATTTTAAATGACGTCAAGACACGCACACTTACACGTTTACTAACAGCACATGTATATCGATCAATAAATGGAGGAATCCCGTCACTTTAATCTGCATTAGAAGAAGACAGGATTTTTTCTTTTCATTCTTCTGCGAAAACATTCATAAACAGAGAAAAGTAATTTTCTGCTTTCCATGAAGTGGATGTTAACAAACACAAACATACAATCGCTCACAATAGAAAATTATATTGAAAATGAAAGTGAAATACCGTGTCATTCATATAATCTAGGTTCTGTTTTGGTGGCTGAACGTATGTGGCTGGTGAGCTTTGTTGGTCTGGGTGGCATTATGGTGGAAGGGCTTTGCGTGAGTGGGGCTTTATGTGTGTGTAGAGAGAGAGTTGAGTGTAAGAGGAACATGTAGCAGTGTAGGTGTCTATATTTTCTTCGGCAAAGAATAAGTAGAATACAATTGAGAACTTGAGTCTGTGCATTGGTAACCTTAATAACACAACGATGTCGTAACCTATATTAAAAAATAATTTATACATTTAATCATATGCAATGGTCAATATATGCAATATAAATCCCATATTCCAACCATTCCTAATCACTGTTATATAATAATATTAAATTCCGATTATGAAATAAATTTATATTACATTTTTAAAAAATAATTAATTAATGTCAATTCTGCTTCAGAAAACGCAGCGTGGAGCATCTTTAATATTTTCCAGAATGCTTTTCCATAATTACATATACGAAAAATAAGAATTTTGGAATTACTCAAAACAAAACAAATAATTTTCGATTAGTGTTAGCATTTTATATTCAGGGTAAAGATTAGTGTTTATTGTGAAAGATTAACGTTTACAGGGAAATTTTAAGGTTAGGGTGTAAGATTCAAGTTTTAAGAATATCACATAGAGAATAGTATTTAAGGAGAATTTCTTATTTAATCATGATTTAGTATTGTTGTAACATTAATGAATAAAAATCGCCTTCAATTTTCGAAGTAAATAAAAATTTACGAGCTCTTTGGTGTTTATTTAAACAGTTTGTCCACTGCGAGATATTTCCTCCATGACAAAACACAGTGAATGACTTGTTTACATGTACGAACGTGCTATTAGCATACTCGGACTGGTAATATCATTACAAATATAATATAATATTTGAACAAGGCATGAAGGATGCTTACTGCAAGACATCTCCATATGCGGTATACCTTAACAACTTTCACTTTTTACGTAATAAATGAAATGCAAATACGTTTTAAGAAGTATAAAACAAAAGCATTTTTGTTACAAAATTTGTTTCAGATCAAAGCATAATGAGCATTATAATGAGGCAAGGAGGGTGTTTATTGCACAAATCATCAAAGTGTTAAGTAGTTATTGTCGTTTTATTCTTGTTTATATAGCTTTCATGAAATAAAAATAAGGAATTAAGGAAAAAAAGTATTGTGTACGGATTTTTGTATGAGATCAAAATACTATGAAGGAATCATGCTGAAGCAAATCCGATTTATTAGCCAGGAAATGAGTGCTTTATGTTCCACGCCATGTCGTGTATCCTTGCGGTTCATTTGAATTTTTAATAATATCATTTACATTAAGGCGGCGAGCTGGCAGAAACGTTAGCACGCCGGGCGAAATGTTAAGCGGTATTTCGTCTGCCGTTACGTTCTGAGTTCAAATTCCGCCGAGGTCGACTTTGCCTTTCATTTATCGGGGTCGATAAATTAAGTACCAGTTACGCACTGGGGTCGATGTAATCGACTTAATCCGTTCGTCTGTTCTTGTTTGTTCTCTCTATGTTTAGCCCCTTGGGGGCAATAACGAAATAGGTATTTCTTCTGTCTACGTTCTCAGATCAATTTCTGCCGAGGTCAACTTTGCCTTTCATGCTTTCGGGATCGATAATTTAAGTACCATTTACGCACGGGGGTCGATGTAATCAATTTAATCCCTTTGTCTGTCCTTGTTTGTTCCATCTATGTTTAGCCCCTTGTGGGCAATAAAGAAATAAAAAACGTTAGCACACCGGACGAAATGCTTAGCAGTATTTCGTCTGTCTTCTTGTTCTGAGTTTAAATTCCGCCGAGGTGCACTTTTTTCCTTTCATCATTTTGGGGTCGATAAATCAAGTATCAGTTGCGTACTGGGGTCGATCTAATCGACTGGACCCCGGCCCCAAAAGTTCGAGCCTTGTGCCTAGAGAAGAGAAGCATAATTTCATTTGCATCAAGGTGGCGATTTGGCACAATCGTTAGCATGCAGACTAGAATTCTTAGTGACTCTTCATGCTTTACGTTCTTAGTTCAAATTCCACAGAGGTTGATTTTTCATTTCAACATTTCGGGGACGATAAATTAAGTACCAGTTCACACTTGGGTTATATGTAGTCGTTTACTTCCTCACTAGAAATTTCTTCTTTGCATCAAAGTCTGAAACCAATATTTTTATTTAAATTAAGGCTCAGAGCTAGCAGAATTGTGACCACGCCACGAAAACTGCCCAGCGGCATTTTGACCGTCTTAAATTCTTAAGTTTACATTCCAGTGAGGTCCAATTTGTCCTTTATTCTTTCAAGGTCGATACAATAATTACCAGTACAACACTCGAACTTACACCGCTGGTGCCAAAATTTGAAACCAGTTGTTTTATTTACATCATATCAGCAGCTGCCTGCACCCCAGTATTTCAAAGATTATATCACCAATTTGGATGTCCCGTATTTTTTATGGCGCGCATGGTATAACCTTAGATTAGAAATTTATCCACTGAAACACAACGTAGAGACGTTCTTATTCTGTGCACTAATTTTATATAAAACCAAATTATACAGAATTATGACCATTTTCTGGGAACTATAAATGACAACTTGTAGCATGGCATGGTAATAAATAAGAATTGATCGTTCTTGACAACAATTATAATGTAACGTAATCAGAAACACACACACAAAATGACAATACAGTATAAGCTAGATAACTTTAGTCATAGCATTTTTCCAATCGCATCATGGTTATAAATCACTTCACTTAGGCTTTATGAAGACACGTGGGATTCAGCTGAACGTTCTGCGGTGCACTAGAGTACATTAGTCTGCAATGTATCGTTTTATTAACCTATTTCATATTCATTTTATTTCCATCTTCTTTCTGTTATTTTGCTTTTCATTTCTTCATCTTTGATGTCTCTTTTCTCGTCTCTTTGTATACAAGTCCTTTTTTTTTGCTTCATTGTTGTTCACTTTCTAGATATTTTTTTCCCTTTATTTTGTTACGCGATGTTATGTGATTGCATCCTATCTTCTTTCTGTTTTTGTTTCTTTGCTTTACTCAATGTTTCTTATGCTTTCGATATTTCGTTTATGATTTCTTTGCCGTTTGATTGGTTTATTTCCTCTGCCACATCATTCGACATTCACCCCTTTCTTTTCCTGCTGTTTGCTATATTTTAAGACCTATTATTGCTTTATCACTTCACATATATTCCGAATAACCATAAAATATCCTTTCATAGTGACTTTATAAATTCTTCATTCACATTTTACAAATTACATTATCGACTTGAGTGCTCAGACGTACAAATTATTTTGCTTAAAAGTACGCGACATAGACATCTTCCTATTTTGCTATTCATACATAATCTTTATCTTTAATATATATATATATATATATATATATATATATATATATATATATATATATATATATATATAAGCAATAATAAATCTCTGAAAGGGGTATAAACAGAAGCAGCACGACAACATGAAGTATATTTGCTATGTGGTCAGCCACATTTAAGTGTCAAATATACTTCCTGTATATATATATATATATATATATATATATATATATATATATATATATATACATATATATATATATATATATATATATATATATATATATATATATATATATATATATATTCATACATATATATATATATATATACATATATATATATATATATATACATATATATATATATATATATATATATATATATATATATATATATATATATATATATATTTATACGTGTACACATTCTATATATCCATGTATAAATTACAAATATACAAGTATGTATTACTACTATACACATATATATCCATATATGCATATATATATATATATATATATATATGTGTATATGTATGTGTGTGTGTGTGTGTGTGCGTGCGCGCGCGCGCGTGTGTGTATGTGCGTGCGTGTGTGTGTATGAGACAGTTTATAATCCACACGTGCGCATATACACGTATACACTACAACATATAAACATATAGTAGCAGCAGCAGAGACACAAATAGAACCAGCAGCAGCACCATTGCAAGCGATAGCATCAATAACACCAACGAAACCAACGAACTGTTTTTTCTCCGTCCAGCCTCGTCATATCCCTAGCGTTCAATACCAGATTCCCGTTTGGCCGTACGGCTTTTTAATGTTGTTTTCACCGTCCATTTTTTCCTGTCTTGGTTTGTGTTTGCCACCTTGGAATCCTCTGTTTAGTGGGTCGATCCACTACTCAGGAAGACACTATTCTAGAGTACAATCTGCCTTATCTTCGAAACGTCTAGTTAGAATAGAGGCAGCTGACGAAGGATTAATTCCAAGTGACTATCTGTTGACCTATGCGTTCGTTCCGTTGTCTGTAGTTCATTTTTCTAACGTCCTGAACCCTGATAAGCATCTATATACACATGTAGATGTAAGTATGTGCATATACGTGTGTATACATGCATACATATTCCTTGTATTATATATATATATATATATATATATATATATATATATATATATATATATATATATATATATATATATATATATATATGTATATATGTATGTATGCATGACCGAAGAGTGTATGTTGCAGGTGCTTCCGAACATTTCATGACATGAAAGTCTTCTACGCCCATAGCTTTTTTAATAATCGGGAGATGAACCATGCTGTGATACGTATGCAAACATATGTATGTATGTATGTATGTATGTATGTATGTATGTATGTGTGTGTGTGTGTATGCGTGTATTTACGTCTCTGTATGTGCGTACGTGTGATTGTGCGTACGATGAAAGATAGATAGATAGATAGATATAAACGCATACTAACTTGAGCGAATTTAACATGAAAGCGAAAAACTATACGAACATATCTAATTTCAGTAGGATTATATGAAAACTTAGTAATCATGAAATTAAAATGCAATTTAATGTTAATTTTGTTTCAATATTTCCCTAAGCTAGTGTCTATTTTTTTTCCAGAAATCTCTCTTCATACACTTTTCACTTGGGAACAAAATCAGGGAAACTTAAATGATAACAGAAAACAAAAACTTAGCATTCGTAAATATTCCTTCATGATATCAGCTCATTATGTTTTTTCATTTTTTAAAAATATTTAAAAATTATTTTATTACCTCAGCGCATCTCATTTTCATCAGTTAATTTAGTTCCGAGTTATTTTCCTGTTGAAACTATTCTGTTTTTAACGTTTCATTACGTCTTCATTTTTAGCTGACTGATCTTGGAAAATTATAACAGGTGTCTAAATCAACGATGTTGTGATATTTAGGTCTATCAGGAAACTAATATCAAATTCAATTATGGATTTTATATTGAATCATTTCTACTTTTTATTCATTTGTTCTGAGTTACTATTTTTTATTGTTACAATATTTGAATAATTGTTTACTGCTGTTTCCATAAATCCTATCATCGTTATGTTCTGCAAATGTTATATCATGTTAGATATATAATATCTTCGTTAATATTCGCCATGATTGACTTCTACACATCTCTTTCTTCGATTCCTGCTAACATATAATCGGTTTATTTTTCCCATTCATTCTAAGATTTGCTGTGTCTTACTAGGTGTTATATTGGAGGACTTGTATCTATTACTATTTATATTATCTGGTCATCTCATAACTTCTGGTCGATTTTACCTTTTTTAAAATTGAATGAAATTTAATAGTATTTTAGAATGTCTAATGAAATTAAAAATTATTTTTATGCATTTGTGTATATTTAAACTAATAAAATATAATTTTACAGAATAATAGAATTAAAATTTGTTTGATTGAAACACTTTCCAACATGGAAGTATCCAAAGAGCATTTGTGGCACATAATGCTTTATGAGTACAAGAAAGGAAACTCTGGAGCCGAAGCGACTCGAAACAAACACTAAGTTTATGCGAAGGAATGCTTGAATGAAAGAACTTGCAGAAGATGGTTTGCAAAATTCAGAAGTGGATATTTCAGCCTTAAGATAAAAATCGAACAGGAAGTCCAGTTGAGTTTGTTGATAAGCTCCTTAAGGTATTACTTGAAGACAATCCTGCATTATCAGTTGAAGAATTGGAAATAAAGCTTAGTTCAAATCATAAAACTGTTCATCCTCATCTTCAACAACTTCGAGAGGTTCCTAAACTTGGAAAATGGGTTCCTCATGAATTGTCCGAAAGCAACCACAGATCCCGAGTTGGCATCTTCTCTTCTCTCCCTTCTCACGAACTCATTTCGCCCTCTTTGGATAGGCTTGTGACTGGTGACGAAAAATGGATTTTCTATCGAAATGTTAAACGTCGTAAACAGTGGCTTGGTAAAAGGGAGAAAGCTCATCCACAACCGAGAAAGGAAATTCATGGGAAAAAGTTTTTTTTTCTCTCTCTCTCTCTCTGGTGGGATTGCAAAGGAATATTTCACTTTGAATTTTTACCACCTAATGCATCAATGAATATTCAAGTCTACTATTAGCACTTATAGCATTTGAACCAAGCTTTGAAGAAAAAAAGACCCGCTTTAGTGAATCGAAAAGGAGTGATGTTTCATCAGGACAATGCATGACCCCACATTGCAAAGATCACATCACAGAAGATTGAAGAGCTTGGTTGGGAAAAAATTCCTCATCCACCTTATTCTCCCGACCTTCCTCCTTCAGACCACCATTTGTTTCGTAGTTTTCAGAATCATTTTGGAGACATAACTTTCGCAAGCCGGGAGGAGGTCGAAACTGAGATTTCAGAGTTCTTCGCTTTGAAACCAAAAGAGTTTAACATTGATGGGATTAAAAAGTTTGTAAATAGATGGAAGGAAATCATTGATAATCGGAAAATAAATTGATGATTAAATTTCAATTAAATATAACATCTGATCACTTGTTTTCTTTATTCAAAATTCGGACAGAACTTATGGGATGACCTGATATATAATTTTATATTTGACTTTAAGTAGAAAACACATTGGTATCGTATTCAATGAAATGATAATAACATTGCTAAAAAATATTGAAAGTAATTCTAATCAAAATATTCATGGGAAATACTATATTTCTAAGGGATTAGTGTAACGATAAAGCAGGGTTAAAGCTTATATAAGACATTTAATGCTAATCCTGTTTACAGTACTTGTCTTTTTGGATGATTTGCATTTCTATTTTGTCTCGACAAGAAAATAATAAGCCCGTAGCTAGAATCCATGCAGCAACAATGGAAGTGGCCTATATACGAATATCTGTCACCTAAGGGTTTTCAGAAACAAATATGTTTATTTATCATTCATGCATCAATGAAAATAGTTTTCGCTACGAATTGTTATTAAATATTATGCATATATATTTAGCATATCATTGTCGTTATAAATGTGCTGCTTCTATTTCCAAGTGATTATGCATATGCTGCCAGTTTAAACAAGATATTTCCACATATTTGTATTTGGCTCCAACATAGTAGACTTAAAGTACAAGTAACATAAACGGAATTCTGCGTGAATTATGGGAGAAACAAGGGAGACATGGGTTTTTCTATTTGATAATTCCCGCATTATAAATTGAAAATTTCAAATACAATAAAGGAATTTGAACTTGGAACGTAAAGACAGACGAAATACCGCTAAGCGTTTCGCACGGCGTCCTAACGTTTCTGCCAACTCGCCACCTTAAATATTCTTTTCTACTCTAGGCACACGGCCCGAAATTTTAGTGGAGGGAGCTTTCAACCTAGTACACAACTGGTACTTAATTTATCTATCCCGAAAGGATGAAAGGCAAAGGCGGCCTCGGCGGAATTCGAACTCAGAACGTAAAGACAGACGAAATACTGCTAAGCATTTTGCCCGGTATGCTAACGTCTCTGCCAGCTCATCGCCTTCGAAACCCTGAATATTGAAAAACCCAGCTGCTTGAATTTCACTACAAAAGAAATGAGTGAGAGTGTCGTAGCGGAGAACATAAAGTAACCGAATGAATTTTAATGCAACAACACAAACATGTTTAACACTGCACGAGCGGGACTAATGCCCGAGGTTCATCTATACAGCCATGTCAACAGAATTAATTTCCCGTGAATATACACCAAATTTAGGTATCTCTACGGAGACAAAATCCGTTACCGGCAACTGGCACAGATTGATAATAAACGAATAGCTGGGGAATTTGCTGTTAATTACTTGGTTACAACAACTTAGAGTAAATAGAGACTCTTGGAGAATTTACAGATATGAACATGATTTTAAGGCAATTTAACCAAAATATAGTAAACTCGTGCGAGTGAAATTATTTTAGAGGAGTGGCTCTGTGGTAAGTAGCTTGCTTACCAACCGGCAAGTGTCTTCTATCAAAGCCTCGTGCCGACCACAGCCTTGTGAGTGGATTTAGAAGACGGAAACTGAAAGAAACCCGTCGTATATATGCATATATATATATATATATATATATATATATATATATATATATATATATATATATATATATATATATATATATATATATATATATATATATATATATATATAT
>NC_142947.1:39906191-39933691 GCF_046866305.1 Octopus bimaculoides | reverse complement strand
ATATATATATATATATATATATATATATATATATATATATATATATATATATATATATATATATGTATATTAATAGTAATAGTAAGACAACATAAGAATGAAGGGAACCTCGATATTATGTAAATAGAGGACTTTATCTGTAATATATGATAATTATTCGGTTCACATATGTGTGTGTGTGTATATATATATATATATATATATGTAGGGACGGGTATTTGTATGTAGATATATATGTGTTTGTGTGTAAATTGTATATCTTGCGCGTAGATTTTGAGGTGTGTCTGCTACTGGGAAGTTTGGAGTTCCGCGTGGAATTTTTCCTAACCCAGTCTTCTCTCAATGTAACAGTGTCTTTACAATTGTACTTACAGCGAGACAACGCAAATGTATAGAAACTGCATTTAAGATTTATCTAAAGTTGTGTATGTGCTGAAATTAAAGCTTTTGGAACTTGAAAGACAAAAGTTCCCTTATCAGAAACACAAGCAGAATGGTTGTTTCACTAAAATATATATATAAACTATGATCTCAAATTATTCGTAGTTCGAAACTGCGACCTATTCAATGAATCAAATTGATGTTACATCATATTTGGTATGTATGCATAGTTGCATTTACATATATATGCCTTCATTCTTAGAAGACACAGTTATGTTAGAGTGTGCTTAGATAAATATTTTTGCACGCTGATCACACGTAACAAGAAAGATTCATAAAGATTCCATGTTTTTATACACATATACGCCTGAGAACCACCAGAAAAGTGTTATATTTTCTTTTTATATACTAAATTATCATGAATTGCTTTCGGGATTTCAAATCTTCACTCACTCTGAAAATATATGGTATCCATATTGTCTATAACTGTGGTAGGTGGAGAGATAAATGTATATTTGTATGTGTGAGTTCAATAAGTTCAATTTGACAAAGAAATTTTGCGTCCACATCTAGTACATCCTACATTTATATTTGTGTGTGTGTGTGTATATATACATGTATCCATGCTTACATGAAGTATGTACAGGTGTATCATATATATATATATATATATATATATATATATATGTATATATATATATATATATATATATATATATAGAGAGAGAGAGAGAGAGAGAGAGAGAAAGAAAGAGAGAGAGAGAGAGAGAAAGAGAGAGATACATGTGGGTGCATGTAATATATATGTATATATGTTGTCATGCATATAAATATGTGTGTGATTTCTGTTTGTTTGTTTGTTTATTTTTGTATGTGTTATGATACTTTTGTGTGATGTGATAGATAACTTTCCGCGATGTTTTCTTTTATCACTATATATGTTCTTTTTTTTTCTCTCCTCAGTATACAACACAAACACATTGCAGCCCTGTGGTCTGATATTTCTACAGTTTTTCCTTTGATCTCATTAACGCTGTTATTGTTCTACGTACACTGAAATGGAACCAGAGGTAGTTCGCTCATCTATGTATCTAAGGAATTACATTGAAATAAAGCTGATTGAACTCATGATGAACTATATGTAGCATTTCCTTGATTTTGGTCGCTATAGAATGGCTGAAATCTTTTCAACTTCGTACGCCATTAACTTTGAATTGTGTGCCTGGTTAACGGGCATGTTTCATCAGACTTATGTAAACTTTTTGGTACTTAGATGTTAACTAGCCCATCGATGCGGATCTTCATTTCTTCATTGTTAAGGTGCCGGTTGTAACTAACCTTAAAGTTAGAAATTTTATTCAATATCTTCTTATAGAGATATGGTTGATTGCAAAATGTTTATTAGGCGAGACATATTTCTGGTCTGTGATGACAGAGCATTAAATCAAGCTTCTGTTAGTTAAAATATTAAAACAATAAAGAGGTCGTCATATCGCATAACACTTCAGATGGGTCTGAATAAAGGTTATCATATGATACACTTGAGTTTGAAAAATTATCTGAATGGCAAATCGCTCAATTGTTATATGGAGGTTACAAAGGAATTAATGCGTGGTTATTTCTGCGTTTTGGACATTAGTCATCGACAAAGATAAGACTAGTTACTACCATTTAAATACTAAATTTCTGGTGGTTTTCCATAACTAAACGCAAAGTGCAGACCACCATGATATGGAATGCACAATTCAAACATATATTCATCGAAGAAGATATTAGATTCTACAAAACATCATGCTTTAATATCTTTCGCATCAGCAACAACTTAGCGCCATTTTATATTCCGAGTTCAAATTCCATTGAGATCAACTTTGCTTTTCTTTCTTTCGCGGCTTACACGATAAGTACCAGCTGAGCATTGGGGTCCATAAAATCGAGTTCAGCCATCCTCCAAAATAGCTGGTCTCCTGCCAAAATTTGGAAGCAATATCTTTAGTACACACACACATATATATATATATATATATATATATAGAGAGAGAGAGAGAGAGAGAAAGATGAACTGCATTATGTATATGTATATATATATATATATATATATATATATATATATATATATATCATCGTAAATATACAGGGATTAGCATTGAGTTGCTTCTCCAACATACTGAAAATTTAGAAATAGCAGTCAAAATACTACTGATTCTAAACTACAAATTTTTCTCTAAATGGATGGCGATGTTTATGGCGCACATAGAACAAAAAACCAGAGTGCGCCATAAATATCGCCATCCATTTAGAGAAAAATTTGTAGTTTAGAATCAGTAGTTTTTTGACTGCTATTTCTAAATTTTCAGTATGTTGGAGAAGCAACTCAATGCTAATCCCTGTATATTTACGATGATAAATGATTTTACCGATAAAGGTTTTTTTCATACTGAACTACTTGGCAAAATTGTTAATTATTAATTCTATTACTAATTGACGATTCCCTGCCCTTATTCTTGTATAATATATATATATATATATATATATATATATATATATATATATATATATATATATGTATGTATGTATATTAACATTTGTTTTTATGTTCAGCTATAATAAAACCAATTATATACTAATCTGATGTGTTAATCTATACTTTTGTAGATTACAAATGTTTTTTTTTGTTACACAAGAATGTTGTTATCAGTGACTTCGAAGGTGCCCACTCCACACGTTTCATTTATTACCCAAGACACATATCATTGCACCCACACTCATCTCTACATCCTCCCTCAAACGTACAATGGTATTGGATTGTTTACGAACCCGTAACTTTGCAGTCTACCAACAGACAATTAAAATAAATAGCAGACTTCACAAAATAAGTATTGTAATGGCATATCTGTCCAAATAATCCCTCACAGCCGTATACTAGCATGACCGTAGTACAATGACTGCAATAAGTAAATAATAAAAGAGAAAAGATATGGTAAATCATTTGAAGCAATATTATAGATATTATAGATATTACATGGTTTCTCTTAAGCGTTGGATTTGGTCTTCGTTTTAAAGGAATGCAATTGAGAAAACTTGAAGAGAATAAAATTAATAAACATTAACAATATCCACTTCGGTAAAGAAACACATAGAATAGAATCTAAACAACGATAAATACATAGAAATCAATGAACGAGACAGTGTATAATACATACATCAACATAAAAGCGAATATGATAGACACATTGCACTTAAACTAGAAAATACTTAAGTGCAGAAGATAAACTGATATTCATCGATTCTACAGCTGTCCCAATAACAATTTATAGTTATTCCCAAACGGTGTTTAAATTTATACGACCAGACAGGAAAGCAAAAATTTAAAGACTGCATTTTGAATACACTACTGAAACTCAGGCAAGGAGAGATGAATGTTTCCAAGTATTCGTTTAGACAGGTGGTATATTCTGCAAAGGGTACGTTATTATATACTGTCTACTACATGAAAGCATGACAGGAAAAACGTATTGTAAAGATTAAAAGGAGAATAATACAAAAAAAAAAAGAACTACATTTCGAAAATACAAAATTAGTTCTGTATTAAAAGAAACGAACGAATATCGAACAATAGTTGAAGTAAAATACTTTTATGAGGCAACTGGGAAATAACAACACAACGTTGTTAAAATGTCTCAAAAATTAATTTTCATATGTTGCCACCAATCGTCATATCCAGATGGTGCCCGCAATAAATCTTAGAATAAGCCAGATATAATTGAACAAAATAGAAGGGAATAAAGAAAAATATGAATAATTGGCGATATGTGGAGCTGGTAATTTTGAAACACAACACTGTTTTGTGATATCAGAGCAAAGACTTCGTCTTAAAATAGACAAAATGAATGAAAAGAAGAGAAACAAATTATGTAACAGTGAATAAATATTTAGAGGTTTTGAGAAAACAATCACATTTTTTTCTTCAGAAAAGAATATGCTTAGACTATAAGAGAATCCGATGCTTCACAAACACTGGATATTATGTCAGCGTTACGCAATACTCTCCGGATCATACCCTGTAAATAATGAAAATCTAGATGGAATGGCAAACGAGAAGACAATGGTATTCTAGAATATGATAAATCTCCAAGATTGACAATTTCGTGGTAGTGGTCAGATATTGTTATGAAGGTGAACAAAAGAATTTTAAGTTGATAGGTGAACAAGAGATAAGAATATACGACGCTCAATCTAAACTGATATATTTATACGGATATATTTACATCTAAAGTAAATGAAGGTAAAGCGCATGTTATTTAGACTTTCTAGTAGCAAGCAAGTTATCGTTATAGAATTGAATGTAACTCTAAACACTGAAAAGAAGTAGCGAGACCAACTGCCAAATATTCAAAACAATAAGGAAAACACAAACTTCAACTGTATTTCTGCAGCAATTAAAGGAAAACTGCGAAATGGTGAAGTTGATCTAACAACCATCAGTAACATCTTATGATGTACGGCCAATGCTTTGGGAAACCAAATTGGAATTAAAATATAAAAAGAAATGAACAGACATGTCAACAGGCAAGCGTAGAAGAAAGTCAAAATACAGAAAGAAATTAATCATCTGAAATGTGAATTGTCGATTGTCGGTGAGATTTGGAAGGAAATAAATGTCGAATGTAGAAAACCAAGATACAATTATAAGAAAAAAGATATTTCAAAATAACAGAGAAAGAAAGTGTCTCTATAATCAAAATGAATCAGAAACAACGCATACTAGATTAAGCATCACGGAATCGGGTATATATATATATATATATATATATATATATATATATATATATATATAGAAGAAAACTGTGTAAACAGAAAGACACAAAAAAAGTTTATAAACGGAAACACATCCAATAGAAATAAAGCATCTAAGTTATAGGACTGAAGTTGAAAAAAGTTTAGAAGAATATCAAGTTTAACAAGAGAAATAATGAGAAACATGATTAACAGGAAAAAATAAAAGGATTGAACATGCGAAAGAACAAATGGTAGAGTTCGAAGGAGCAGTGACAAGGCAGCTCTCAAGCAAAGCTCGCTAATGGGGACAGCCGGAATAAATCAAATCCTAAATAATTATTATTCATATACACTTGCTGCAAAACAGAAAGGACTAACATAGAAAATAAGCTCAACCGTACAGAATATTTAGAAAATTCCCAACTGGTTAGTGGAAGATACAGTGGAAGATACATTGGAAGATACAGTGGAAGATACAGTGGAAGATACAGTGGAAGATACAGTGGAAGATACAGTGGAAGATACAGTGGAAGATATCCTGCTGAGAAATCAGAACGGACCCCAACAAAACAACCAGCTACAGAGTTATTACATTCCTGACTTTATTTTATATAGCTTTATATATCTTTTATCTTTCGTTTGTTTTAGTCATTTGATTGTGGCCATAGTTGAACAAATCGACCCAATGGCTTATACTTTTTTAAGCTTGGTATTATATATATATGTATATATACATAATATATATATATATATATATATATATATATATATATATATATATTATAGAAAATATATATTATAGAAAATAAGCTCAACCGTACAGAATATTTAGAAAATTCCCAACTGGTTAGTGGAAGATACAGTGGAAGATACAGTGGAAGATACAGTGGAAGATACAGTGGAAGATACAGTGGAAGATACAGTGGAAGATATCCTGCTGAGAAATCAGAACGGACCCCAACAAAACAACCAGCTACAGAGTTATTACATTCCTGACTTTATTTTATATAGCTTTATATATCTTTTATCTTTCGTTTGTTTTAGTCATTTGATTGTGGCCATAGTTGAACAAATCGACCCAATGGCTTATACTTTTTTAAGCTTGGTATTATATATATATATATATATACATAATATATATATATATATATATATATATATATATATATATATATATATATATATATATATATATATATATTATATATATATATATATATATATATATATATATATATATATATTATGTATATATATATGTATATATATATATATATATATATATATATATATATATATATATATATATATATATATATATATATATATATATATGCATATATACACAACATCTTTTCTTCAGTTTCCGTCTATCACACCCGCTCACAAGGCTTTGATCGGCCCAAGGTCACAGTAGAGGACATCTATCCAAGGTAGGACTCAAACCTGAATTATGTGGTTGGGAAGCAGAGGAATGAATGATTGTTAGTGGTCGAGTTAAACCTAAAGAATCGCTTCTTCAAATTATGTTTCATTTTCTCATTCGTCAGCATAAGTGTTGACGTTTTAATTGTTGCTTTCCCCCCATTTTACTCAGGAATTTCAGTTATTGTTATAATTTACATATCGTCATTTTCTGCAATAACAGAACGAAAAGGCATTTGGGTTAGACAGAGATAAGTAACAACAAAACAATAATACGATTTTCCTAGAAACATACCTTTATCCTTCATCCAAATATGAGCGCAACAATTTATACATTCCTAGGTTTCCTGACTAGAAAATAGTCTGCAAATATAAAAAAAAAAATATATCAATAAATAACTGATTCGTTTTAATCGGGAGTTTTGAAAACAAATGCAACACCAACAACAATATGTAGATAGGTAATTAGCGATAATTTGAAGTACTTCGTGGAACTAATGCAACAATTCAGTCTTTGGCGAGCTGTGATGTGCGCATGATAACCGAGGCCAAGAAGAAGAAGAAGAAGAAGAAGAAGAAGAAGAAGAAGAAGAAAGTAACACGTTTTACTTTCATGTTAATTATGATGTATATTGTACTGTTATTGCTGTGACAATGATGGTTATTACTTTCAACACGGGTTGAATATCATGATGGGCATGACACTTTAAAATCCTTACAATCTGAAATAATAGACAAATATATTATTAAAACGCTAAGACACAAAGGTTCCTAAACAAACGAAGCGATTTTATAAGAACAGTAATAAGGAGACTTCACATATAATATATGCATCACACGCGGTTATTACACACAAAATGTATCGTTGAAATAAAACCTAACATCTAGGTGTAAATTATGAATGCCGGTGGGAAGCAAAATGCATCCAAGAACGTAATGTAATTTCCAAGATAATTATCAAAAAAAAAAAAAAAGTGATGTTGTATAGGAAATTGATATCATTTTACTGGCGAAATGATATATTACAGAAAAAAAAAAAAACTTATATGTGAAAGTGAGGTCAAATGATAAACCGAGAAAAGTATAAAAAGGAAAAGACAATAAAATGAAGCTAATTTCATTTAAACATAGATCAACGATGTCTCTGGATTAATTTACTAGCAACAAAACGTAAACGACAGCAGTAGGACAAATGAGAAAGTCTATAGTATGACATTAATAAGATTATGATATGAAAATAATTTAATATATGGTAGAGGACCGATGATTATCAAATGTTTAACGCCGAATAATAGAGACTATCTCCTACTTGTAACGTCCAAACAGTGAATGGAATTACAAGAGAAAGTTGTAATAATGGACGCTGTATTGGTATTATGAATTCCTATTATACATAAAGTCTATATTCAGCCGAAATAACATCATAAAGGAGACTTGTAGAGATATAACAAGCGAGGTGACAAAATGTACGGGAGCGCATACTGTAAAGGAAACAAATAAAAGAACAGCACAAAGATATAAACAGTGAAAACATAACAATAGAAGGCATCACGTACATAAAGCTTAAAATGGTCTAAGAAACCCAGACAGTAATGACGTATTGCACATATAATAAATTAGCTTTGAAAACAATAAAATCAACACATATAACAGTAGGGTAGAAACAAATTGGAGCTAACAACAATGGTAAAGACAGACGTAAAAAATAAGGTTTAAATTTCAAAATGGTGATTTAAAAAGCAACACAAGACTCCATTTAATATTTAACTTCACACTTTACAACAAACAGATTATAGCCACAAAACATAACACACCAGTTAACATTGAGGGTTATTAGTAAGATAGAGCTAACAGAAATGATAAAAAGATATAGAAGGGGACAAAATAAAATCGATGAGCATAGTGAAGTTGCTATTTGAAAGAATAAATATGTTTACTCTGCTAATCGAAACAAAGTTAGATTATTACATTGAATAATAATATTATGGATGCCAAACGGATTTGGTCCATATACATCCAATGCGATCTAGCCAACAAAATGTCCAAAATTGTAAAAGAAATAAACAGCAAATAAAAAAAAAACAATTACATCATAACATTGAAAATAAAACGGAGTGATTTATTATAGAGTAATGTGAACAAGGAGATCAAATATTAGAACCATTCAATGAAGCTTGGATAACATTAGACTCACAATCACAAGGGGAAAAAAAAAAGGATTTTCTGGAAGCAGAAACTTAAACAAGTTGTCTCAGCAAAAGCATGCAGAATAAAAAAGTTTCAAAGGAGATTAGCGTATCTTGGAGAACAAATATTTAGTCTACATAGGCATTGAACAAAATCCGACCCAGCCTACGTCTGCTCAGATAGCACTGCAGGAACTTGGTCAGCGAATACTCTGCGACAGTCGACAATCGACGGTAATATGAGGTGTCGCAAATCACATTATCTCAAAGTGGGAATGCATGTGACGGCAAAACACATGTGGAGTTGTGTTCCCACTGAAACTCCGAATAGGAATCCAACACCTCAACAACGAAAGACGACTACGGATACGACGCCCTCATTATCCTACATGCAATCGCCCTCCCTGTGAAGCATGTGTCCAATCGGCAACCATGATATTTGGGTCGCAGCCAGAAATATTTCTTTGCCTGCTGAGGTCGACCGTCGAATGTGATCGGCACTCGTGAGGGACGTGCTGAACTCGGTTGTCTGATCCGGCTCGAACCAGTCAGAGCAATTGCCGCCGCACTTTTAAGTAAATACATGTATTAAATAAAGTAAAAGCATAAAAACACACCAACATCGAATATTATTATAAATATTATTACTATTATTATTATTATTATTATTATTATTATTATTATTATTATTATTATTATTATTATTATTATGGCCGGTTTCCAAATATATTAAGTAGAAACATGGATCGGAAACATTTAATGCAATGGATCAGTTAGGGAAGGGAAAACATATAACGGCAATGCAAACGTACGCATGCGTAGTAAGCAAATAAATGGCTCACCAACCCAAATTCTGTAAACATTCTGAAAGCCCCAGCAGTTTGAAAATTTGTGCAGGTATCCCATGTGTACATGATGTTAACATTTCATAAAGTTGTAAATAAACCATAATCCACAGCTAAATTCCTGCTGAAGTAAATAAAAAAAGGACGCTCATTTCCCTATATAAATATATTGATGTACTTTCGAACTACCAGCATTGTATATCTCATTTTCTTGTGAAATTATATAATACCCTTATATTTACATTCAAACCCTACTGTATTGTAGTTAAGTATTTGCAGAACAATATCATACAAAACGAGCAGCAAAGATGTTTGAAAAGAGATAAAGTTTTCATAAATAACGATATAAATAAGAAATAGATAAAAGAAAAAGGAAATCTTAATAGGGCTTCGATTGATTATCGGAAAGCATTTGATAATATTCTACAATCTGGATACTTCATATCCATAAAGTATTCCCAGTGCTATCTAAGCATACCAGCTATGCCATTACAAGTTCAAAGATAATATGCGTAAAACCAGCCGTATTCACATAACGGGACACTTGCAAGTGAATTCATTATCTCCTCTAATGTTTCGCTTAACGTTTATCCATTAATATAATGTTGAATGAAGAAACTAATGTTTATAGACGATACAAACAAACTGTAAAAGGATTCTCTACATGAGCAGATAAGATATTTAAAACAGCCGATGGACGCTTTGAAATTTATTGAAAATGGTTCATAAATGTTGGTAATGATATAAATTTTGTATCCTGAAAGAAAATAGTTTTTCTAAATGTACGAAAACAAGAATTTTAAATAGAACTAATTATACACATAGTTAAAGATGTATGAATATAATAAGAAATACTTGAAAATATTATTATAAATCAGTGCAACTGAGGCACCAGGCTGTAATTTAAAAGAAAATAGTTCTCAATTCTTGGTATAAGATGAGAAGCGTAAATTACTATCCGGAACGATCTATTTCGCTCGTAACAGCATTGCATAGGCAAACTGATCTAGAGTGAGGAAAAACCTGCCCTAAGTATATGGTGAGTGACATCATTAATCTATCGCAATGTATATACTGTTTGTGAAGATAAATATTTCGAAGCAATGAAAGAGAAATTGAATTGTGCAATAAGTATGTACATATATAGGCGCAGCAATGGCTGTGTGGTAAGTAGGTTCCCTACCAACCATATCGTTCCAGGTTCAGTCCTACTTCGTGGCACCTTGAGTAAGTGTCTTCTATTCTAGCCTTGGGCCGACCAACGCCGTAAGAGAAGATAAGAGTGAAAGTCAACAATGGTTAAAAACCCTGAACTGAAAACAGGAATATTTCTTTATTATTTCCTTATAAGAGCTATTTCCTTGAAATATAAGTGACCGAAATCACAATATTCCCCAGAATGTGACGCTGGACATTTACAAGGTTCAAGACTAGACGTTTTGAGGAGAGGGGTCCTGTAAATTATGTTGACTTCAGTATTTGACTGCTACTATCCATCCCGAAGGCAAAAAAAAAAAAAAATACATCAGCAGAATTAGACCTCAGAGGCGGCGAGCTGGCAGAAACGTTAGCACGCCGGGCGAAATGCTAGTGGTATTTCGTCTGCCGTTACGTTCTGAGTTCAAATTCCAGCGGGGTCGACTTTGCCTTTCATCCTTACGCATTGGGCTCAACGTAATCGACTTAATCCCTTTGTCTGTCCTTGTTTGTCCCCTCTGTGTTTAGCCTCTTGTGAGCAATAAAGAAATAAGAATTAGACCTCAGAATATAAAAAGCCGAAAGAATTGCTACTATAAATGTTACCCGTTCGTCGATTTTTGCGATGGCTGAAACGAAGGAAGAGCGTGCTGGGATTTCTGCTGGGATTTCTGCTGGGATTTCTGCTGGGATACATGGCGGCCGAAACAGTTATCCTGCTTCAAACAGCTAACAAGGGCGCTGCCGTGAGTAAAATATATCATCAAATCCAGCTGTTTGCATAACTAATATACGGTTTGTACACTTAATTTATAGAAAAACAAAACAAATAAGAGAGGTGTATTAACAACAAGCAAGTGTATCAGTTTGACGTTCGGGAAAATGAAAAAGGCCTTTGCATTTCGAGCCTACACTCTTCAACATAAAGAAAAAGAGCAAATAGAAATAGAGTGATGTAATTATATAATATATATAATTATATCAAGAATATCAAATCTTAAAGGGATGTTACCATCCATGTTCACTGGTTATATCCAGTCCTTCGGTGAAAAACTTAAGATCCTAGTTTCACATAGATGGATACGTGTATATAAATAGTCTTGTATGTCAAAAGGAAAAAAGGATTAATTAAATTAATTGGGTATGGGAACAGCTGTAGGTGAAAATAATTTGATGCTATACTGAATGGAATTTATTCAAATATATTTGTCTATATATTGATGATTTTTTCATTTTCTCTTTCTTCTTTTCATACAAGAATATACATATGTATTTATATTTAATGTTGGTTTATATATATATATATATATATATACAAAGAGAGAGAGAGAGAGAGAGAGAGAGAGAGAGAGAGAAAGAGATAGAGAGAGGGAGAGAGAGAGAGAGAGAGAGAGAGATAGAGAGAGAGAGAGAGAGAGGGGGATAAAGGATTTTTGAGAGAATCGGGTACTTAAATGTTATACACCAGGTTGAGTTGATTTAAAAGAAAACGCGAAAGAAACAGTTGTAATGAACTGACATTTATGCATAGTTTGTTATTTTTTCTTTGCTATATATATTTACACACACACACACACACACACACACACACACACACACACACACACCAGAACCAACATGAATTATACTCTTCGCGATCACCGTGCCAAAATAGACACATAATTGAATCGCATTTGCCCAATATCTGGATTTGCTAATGATTATTGTAGACGTTAGCAATAATCTAAATGAACACTTAAGTTTCCTTTCAACAGCACCGCTGTAACAGGACCCGATCTACACAGAACGCATGAACTTTTTAATTTGCACCTGATACATTAATTCAACACATAATTCGATGTAATTGCCACCCGTTAATACAACACAAAGTGCCTATTCTGAACAATCGGCAGCCAATAAAATCATAATCTTACATAGCCGATTCTTCTCACTATAACACCAAAAATCTTAGGCAACACAAGTTTCACGCATGGATATAACACAAGCCACAAAACACACAGTACATAATTAACACCGATACTAAAATATACCACCGCAAGTATTGTGTTCGGTGTCATTGTTGTTGTTGTTGTTATTATTACTATCATATCAAACCGTCATCATCATCATTCTACTGATTATTATTGATATTATTACTATTATTATTATTAGTAGTATCATTACCACCATCATCACAATTATTATTATTATTATTATTATTATTATTATTATTATTATTATTATTATTATTATTATTATTATTATTATTATTATAATTATTATTATTGAGTGAGAGAGCAGTGCATGCCATCAAAGTGACACTGGGGTAAAATATATCCATTATGACTACCCGTTATCGATGTCTTGGGTTGATCAATTTTTTTTTCTGATTTGGTACCAGCGATATCTAACCGTAAAATGGCGAAACACCGTCCAAGAATCTGACTTGTTTTGCGATAGCTTTCGGGAAAGGGGTGGTAATGTTTTACAGTGTGAGGATATGCGATAGTTAGATCTGATTCGAAACGCAGGGGACGGCTGGTGGCAGAAGCAATCTGTTCGTGATTCTGTAAAGCTGGTTTTGGTGTTGTAAGAAAAAATGTCAATACAGTTCGGAGTACCTAAGTGTTGGAGAGGAATAGGTGGAAAGGACTATGCTAAACTTTGTAGAGAGTTCAATGTGACATTTTTTCTGCTTCTTCGCCCAGAGATTTGGTGTAGGAAGTGTGCGACAGGCTCAGGCGGTGAGCAGGCAGTATCATAACCAGGTCGGGTAAAATGCTTAGTGGTGTTTTGTTATGAGTTCGAATTCCACCGAAGTCGACTAATCGTTAAATTCGGAGTTGATAAAATAAACAAATTGAGCACTGGGTGGGGGTTGATGGAATCGATCGGCTCCGGCTCCGCTTCCTAAATTTCAAGCCTTGTGCTCTATATTATAAAGAAATATAACGTAGCTCCATGATGTGAGATAAGACTGAGTTCGATCAGATATAGCAGGAGCTGGCGGAATGAAGATATAAAATAAAAGTGATTGCAAGAGAGCAAGACAGAGTAAGAGACACGGAGATAGGGAGAGAGGGAGAGAGAGAGAGAGAGAGAGAGAGAGAGAGAGAGAGAGAGAGAGAGAGAGAGAGAGAGAGAGAGAGAGATATTCTAAGTTGCAGATGCGGCTACATTTAAGTAGAGAATCAAATATAGAGTGTTGTTAATATGCAGTTCAGAAGTAAGACACATCAGAAATGATTTGCTAGCGCAATTAGCACTTTTCAGAGCTAAGTTGAAATATAGATTTATTGAATGTGTAGACAAGTAATCTTTTGTACAATACATGCAACAAATAACAATATAATACAGACATCTGACAATCTAGAAAAGTAATTTGATATCTTATGGAACTTAATTAATACTGGAGGTGAAAAGCACTTTTAAACCACATTTTTTTTTTAACACGAACATTAGCTTAGACATGTATGTTGGTTTGTAGCGTCACTTTAATCTAACCATTCAGATCATATGATTGGAAACGAGGTGAGATTGATAACATCATTGCACGTCTATTGAAATAGCTAAAATGTGTTTGAGTGTTCAATCACAGTCCATACATTAGTGGTAACCGAATGAAACACGTATAGATATATGTGTGTCAATTTGATGAGTGGTTATTATTATTTATTACTATTTCCGTTATGCTCTGCGTGAGACGCCCATCGCATGTATCAAACTACATCCTTAATATTCTATTAACTGTAGAGCTAATTATTCAATGATAATAAACAATGAAGTGGGAAATACAATAGATATTTGGCACATTAGTGTGAAATATGTGTTATATTTCCGTTTATATGATACTAGAACCACTTATATATGTGTGTGTGTGTTGTGTGTGTGTGTGTACAAAAATAGAATTCTCATATTACAGATTTCGTAAGATTCAAAGAAAGTTATAATTACTTGGCATTTATCAGGTAAAATGGACAATATAATTGAATATTGAAATTTGTCACCTCAGCCAGACAAAACGTAAAACGACTCCGAAACTTGAATGTACAGAATTGTTTATTGTTATTTGTTAAGACTTTACATTTTATTTCATTGAAAAGCAAAAATAAAACAACAACAAAAAAAAGACAATAATACCGAAAGATTTAATTGTTGAGAAAAAAAAAACATATAACATTGGTAAAATGTTAAATCAAAAATTCAATGTTTATATTTGTAATGAATACTTTGTCCGTACAAATTAGCTTAAAAATATCCAAAAGAACTTTCTTCCATTGCTGAAAATGATATAATGATGTTCTCTAAGAGATTTGTTTGCGTGTGTTCTTCTATGCGTCTGTATATATGCATTCGTTTTTCTGTTCATGTCTGGTTCTAATAATAAGATTTCGAAAAGAGGAAAATTATTTTAATAGTCTGTTTTGTGCTTATACAATAAATCAATTGTTGTTACAAGCTTACTTGATAAACGTTGTATATTTAATTGGTTTCCAAATTAAAAAGAAAAATACATTGTTGTATATAATGCCATCGCCTATAATGAAAAACCAAGCGCATGTTATTGGATACGAAGAATGTTAAATAATACCTGAACTGAAAAAAAGTATGCCTAGTGTACGAATGGCGGGGGAGGAGAGGAGACAATACACCTACAATTCTTGTCATTAAACCAATCTTATCTCTTTTACCAGACACTATTAAATACTATCCTCTTAAATAAAAGAGTTATTATTATTATTATTATTATTATTATTATTATTATTATTATTATTGAAGTCGACTTTGTCTTTCATCCTTTCGGGGTCGATAAACTAAGTACCAGTTGCGTACTGGGGTAAATCTAATCGACTGGCCCCCTCCCCAAAATTTTCAGGCCGTGTTCCTAGAGTAGAAAAGATTATTATTATTATTAATATTATTATTATTATTAACAACAACAACAACAACAACAACAACAAAAATAATAATAATAATAATAATAATAATAATAATAATAATAATAATAATAATAATAATAATAATAATAATAATAATAATAATAATATTCTCTCCCACTTATTTCTATGTCGCTTCATTTTTAATCCCAAGAGTGACATTTTAAATAAAGTTTACGATGCCGAGTTCAAATTTTTTTATTTCGTCTGACTATGAAATGCACTAGCAAATACATTGGATAAAATAACTTTTAAACTTACTTTACATTGTAAATAAATCTGTCTTTTGAAATAATTTCATTTTTTTTATTATTTATTAATGAGAGACAAATGATGCTGATAGGAAAGCAATCCCTGTGTGTTTGCAATATTCTGTAATCTGTGAATGTAAGCGATAGTAAACGGTCGTGTTGTACAAGATGCTATTATTCATATCCGGCGATAGGTTATCTATACCCAGGTAGCAAGTAAAGAACGTAAAATCTCGATAATGCTTTTGACTATGAATTTAAATTGTATAACATCACAGTGGTACTTTCTATGGAAGTTGCTTTCGCAGGTGTTGCATAATGTTAGTGGTGTTAGATATCTCACAGACATTTGGACCGGAACGCCATATCAAAGTAATTTCACGTATTAGTGCGTTAGTTTGTACATCAGAAGCAGTAAGATGCTGTGCGTTGTCGCATCTTCTTCCTTGTATCCACTACCAGTTTCAAAGACGCCGTAAAACAAACATTGACACTGAACATTCCTCATAAGTTTAAGACAATATCAAAGGAAGTATTTTCGACTATCTCGAATTTTCTCATCATTTTACAAATATTGTCTCAAACACTTTACTTTAATCCTCGTTAATTGTGATACTTTCTCTTTAGATTTCAAATGTGTTACATCGTATATATAAACATTTAGCATTATATTTCTCTAATGTTTCACTAAAATTTTGCAACATTCTTCGGCAGTTCTTCGCAAAAATTTAGTTTGTCGTATGATTTGAATTTATTCATAAGCTGTTCGTCACAAAGCCACATGTGTGTACATGAAATAGGAAAGAATATTTTAGCACAATCTAGAGGAACATGAAATACTTTCAGACTAAGAATATTCAATAAAGCGTGATACTGTGAGAAAAGCATGGAAAAACGAAAGAAACAAAGTGAAAGGAATTTCTATAAGTTACAATAAAACCGCTCCGATTCCTACAGAGATTGGAATAATGGTTTTTCATAAAATCTTGATAGTTATCCGTCTTAACCCTTCTGCTTACAGACATAAAACGTACATTGTATAGTTCTTCCAAAATAAAATTTCGATACGGGTACGATATACTCTGAGGAACCGAAAAGATTTATCGTTTTTTTATCTTAAAATATATCATCGTCATTTGCTGTTGAGATTAAGTTCCCCGTCAAAAGAAATGGGAACGCTTATACCAAAAGAATACCTTTCATAACCTTAGCTGAATGAAACATAATAGTGATTAAGTAGATAGGCATGAATCATTAATATTTATGGGAATAGAATATGGTGACACTCATGCCTTTCCCTTGAGTATTAACGAGAGTTCGATACAAAAGAAAAGGGGGCATATCTATATACTGAAGAATCATTTCGTCTAGTGTTTTTTTAGTTTACATTAATTTTCTTTTTCTTGCATGTTGATTTTATTTCACTGATTATATGGGACGAAAAGGGGGGGTCGAGGAAAGGAAGCTTAACGTAAATTTGTTAGGAATTTTGTATGAGAACCACAGTTTAGATAATTCAGCTATTCAACTTCATTTATTATATAAAAGAAACGAGTTTTAATATCATCGTAGAGAAGCAAATAGAAAGAGTTTGCCCAGCTATATTCGTACTTCGATGCCACGAATGTTTTGACAATGAACCAGATATATGGCTCCTCAGATGCCTTAGGAATTTTCTCGTCACACATAAAAAAGCCTTAGATGTGAAATAAAGGCAAAACAATCGCTACTCTCTAACAAAGGAAAAAATCATCGTCAGCGGATTAATTTATTACTTTTGGTGCATAAATATTTTGAACGATAAATTTCTAACCAAAGAGAATCAGCCGTTTTTGAACAAAGCCTTCAGAAAATACGAGGCAGATTTGAACCGCGAGTCAAATGTGAGATAAATATTTACTTGCACACAAGGTGCAGATAATTTATGCATTTGAAAAATAGTTAATCATGGAAATATCTCTTTATTACCCACAAGGGGCCAAACATAGAGGGGACAACACAATCTGATTGGGGTCAGATTAAAACTATGGAATAAACATCAAGGATGAACGATTAAAAATATAAACATGATGAAATGAAAGTTAATTATTGAAAACTTTGTTCATCTCCCCACCACAATTAACATGATTAACCACCGCTCAATGGTAATAAATAGTCACGTAATTTTTTAGCAAGTATAATGAGCCTCCCAAAACTTAGTGACGTTTCCTAGCAACTGAATATTATATGTGAACCTGAATGGCGAGTAATTCCATACGCGGGCATTGCGAACCATTTATACTTGCGGGAGGATTCTGTCAGTATCGTCCGGCATCAAATCAAGTATTGCAGCAAAATCTGTGAATGATTTATGAACTCCATGCCGAAGAGAAAATTATAACTTTTAAAATCAGGCGCGAGTTTCGCTGTATAATTACCCATTTCTATGAATGACTATTTTTTTTTTCATTTCTGTCCAAATACAAAATCGAAATTACATCATTATATTTAAAAGAAAACAAGGATGCAGATAACAAATTAAATATATGGTGAGAAGTGATGATAGGAAGACGGAATTATACCACATCTTCAAAATATTTTTGAGAATAGAAATCATTCGTAATCTGAAACAATGGAAAATAACCACAAAAATCCTGTTTATCTCTGTTCCGTAATCATACGAAATTTGTATTTGCAATAACTATTGGGAACAAAATGAGCTCAATGGGACACATTGAGAAGCTATGCTGCAAGGTATGATGTTGATTTCAATATTAATTCCTGATTTAAGGCAGCGAACTCGTAGAATTATTGGCACTCCCGTCTAAATGATAAGCGGCATTTCGTGAAATGAGTTCAAATCCCGCCGAGGTCGACTTAGCCTTTCATCCTTTCGGTTTCGATAAAATAAGTACCAGTTATGCGCTGGAGTGGATGTAGTCGACTTATGCCCTCCCTTGAAATTGCTAACATTGTGCCAACATTTGAAAGCAATATCAATTCGTGATTTATGGTAGCGAACTGGCTGAATCGTTAGTACGCACCACAACATTTATTATCATTCATAGAATTATTATTTTGTGTTTGTTGTTGCAGCTGTGCATGTTTGTGCAGTGATTAATATTGCACTGATAAATGAAATATCACGAAATTAGCAAATACTATCCGGAAATCGTTTAACAACTGAGATTCTGCGAGTGAACAAAAGAATGCACGAATGGACACAAATACGGCTTCTATAGAAGAAAAAGAACAAACAGTTTAATGAAATCTGATAGGTACAGCAGCTATGTACAAGAATTAAGAGTTTCGTTAAATTTATCTATCAAGTGAAGTTTTTAATCCAATGGCTGCTTTTTATATTGTGTTGACAAACTAAAAGACACTGCACTCGCCCAGGTTTACCGTAAGCGCTACACCTCGATCCTAAATGTCTACAGTCAGTCTCTTGCATAACGCAAGAAATTATACAGCGCATTTCCAACCATTACAAGCGCCAACAATGAGCAGCATATTTGATACCGCAAGAAAATCAAGTAAGGAATCGATAACCCCCACCTTTGCCTTTCATCCTTTCGGTGTCGATTAAATAATTACCAGTTACGCACTGAGGTCGATGTAATTAAGTTAATCCCTTTGTCTGTCCTTGTTTTCCCCATCTATGTTTAGCCCACTGAGGGCAATAAAGAATAAATACGTTAAATCTCCTTAGCACTAACTTGACTATTATTGTCATGCAGATTGCACTTCAAATTAACCTGCACGGCATTTTCTTTTAATTATACAAAGAGACCTCTCCTTCGATAGGACTTAATATAACCGTTCCCGTGAAGTCGGCTTTTAGGATTTGAATAAACTATAAATCACTGAATTTTATGAGAAAGAAAACTGAAAATATCGTTGAGTTCAAGTAATTTCGTTAAAATAAAAATGAATTCATAGTGATAACAAACGACAGACAAAGCACTAAATATTATTCAATATATATTATTCAATATATATTCAATATATATTCAATATATATTATTCAATATAAATAGGTGAAAGCACATTAATGGTTATCATAAATTTCTAGAAAGATATTAGAGAGACCTTTCAAGTACAGAATAATTCATATCTATTTATACGCAACATATTCTCTCCTAGCTATTAAAATATAGCACTCAACTAAATAATTATATTATCTATTTCATACAATTATAATTTCTAAAGTGTGTAGAATGTATTTACATCTTTTGCAACGCAAAAGCCATATATGTGTTTATTGAATATTACATGTATCACGGTTACAGTAATTGTTTTGCGTTAACATATAGTATCGCACTTAAGTCTAACCAAGACCAACTTAAGAAAGTTGCATTGAGAAAAATGAATAAAATATTGTAAGTAATCAATGATATACACACCGATGATGTAGCCATAACTTCTGTATATTGGATCTAGTGTAAACAGCAACATATGTAGATCCTCCATTATTTAGAAATCGTTCGTTCTGTTAAACCATGTGCTTAATAACCATACACGTTTCTTTCGATCTGAATTTGTAAAAACATTTTGCCGGCATAAAAGAAACTTGGATCCCTAAAGGAGAACTTAGAGCACGTTACTTCCTGTTATATTTATTATAGGAAATAATACAAAATAGGAATTCATTCTGCGATGTTACGATCTATGAAATAAAGCATTTAATCCATCTCGAAATGGATAGTTTGTAAAAGGTAGCGTACTCCTGTTGGAGAATGCTCAGTCAATGATCGGAACATGATTAAATAAACAATATTAAATAATTTCGAAATATTTTATGGTCTCTGGTGAGATGTGAGTTAATCTTACCATATTTTTGCAAGACCTCGGGCCAAGTGAAGCAATATAAATTAATCACAACGAAATATCAAAAAAGAATTTTAATTCATGATTTAATAGTGAAATCTCTTCAATGTTCTGCACTCTAATTCACAAAACATGTATTATCGACATTTTGATATTATTACAGAGCATCTAATGTAATTAAGCGTATCAATCTGATGAATTTGTGAAAATGTTAGCGACAGACCCATTACCATTTTAGCTCACCAAGTTTTTTCTGAGTTCATATTTCAAATAATTTTTTTATTTTAACATTCTGCATTTGACAAAATAATTATACAACATTGTTTTCGACATTGTATGAATAATATGATCAAATTAAGTTTTATCAAGTATTCCGATATATTTAGCTATAAGCGGAAAAAGCATAGTTTAAGAAAGTGATATTTAAAAGTATTTGAAGGTCTTCTAATTTCTCAAACATGTTAGTTGAATAAATGAAGTTAATAAAGTAAAGATTTTACACCATCTTGTGAAGATTCTCTTTATTTTGTGGGGCTTGTTTAAGAACAAACATTGTGTCCTCAGAGGCTGGCATATTAACATCATAAACTCATCGTTCTTTTATGTCATTGCAATGCAGGGAAATTTGAATATCAAAGAAAACTAGAAATGAAATTAATTTGATAATAATCTTTGAGGACACCGCATATTCTATTATTGCAATGACTTCAAATTCAGATATTTAATTTCATCATTTCGCTCAAACATTTAGAAAATAATGACTAGTTACAAGAAAGGAAACATAAAATACCAATAGAAAAACATCTAGAAGTCATTGAATGTAGGGTTATTAATAAAAATTATGATAACAGAATAAAATGTCATCTTTTTTACAAAGCAGAATCACAGAATTCTATTGAATGGCATGACTTGTGTCATAGAACAGCATGTTTATTTTAATTGTTTGCCTAAAGCAATCACATCCGAGAATTGAAACTTTCTTTAATATCAGTTCACCAGGATAGTACGCTTTTGTGAAATGCTGGCGTAATGTTATCAATATGTTAGACATGATCTCAAATAGATATAAGTATGAATTTGATTGATACTCTTATGTCTTAGTTATATGAATTCTGTTACTGGTACGATTCGCCGGACTACGTAGGAGGTAAAGCAGATGGGCCTCTGTGGAAGTTTAACGGAGATCATAAACTAATGTAGCTATATGAAAAACATTATATATCAGTTTCAAACAAATAGCTCCTCAACCGCCTGTTGTAGCCTTTCGAAGGAAGAAAAATATTAAACAATTATTAACTTCTACTTCTGACTCCATGAAAACTAACATTGGAGTTTCTGCAAGCTGTACCTTGAAAACAGCCGCAAGAGAGTTAAGGCCTGTTCATTATGCAACAGCATGACTGAAGTGAATTCCATCAGGATTTATAACAAATTTTATGATTTACACGGAGGAAGGTGGCACGTGTAGAGATCACCTTTTAGGGTAGCCAGCAGAATGCACAAAGCACAGCTTGATATATGTTGGTTATACAACAGAAGAATTAAACAAAAGATTCGATGGGGTAAGATATGATGTCAGGCACAATAACAGTAGTTCGACAGAACTTGCCGAATATTTAACCTCAAACGGCTGCACAGTTACAAAAACTGTAAAAAGCAGCAAAACTTATGAATATAATGTTTTTTGAAATTCAAAAATTCAAAATTGCGAACATCAGTAACATATACATATATATATATATTTAATCTTATCTCAATTACAAGACAAAAGTTGAAACTAAACAACATATTATAATACCTTTTTAATACTAAATGGAAATAGTAGTAGTAATAATAATAATAATAATAATAATAATAATAATAATAATAATAATAATAATAATAATAATAATAATAATAATAATAAACGGAAGCGGTATGCCCTGATTGATGATACATCTGGTGATAGTGTCACTATAAAAACACTGGTAATTGCGCAATCTGATAATCATATGAGTGACGATGAAAGAACAAAACAAAATTGTGAATGACGGTGGCAATGAAACTAAAGCCCTTGATGGTGACAGTTTGGACCAGGCAGACTCAGAGATACTGTCCGACTCGAGCCTCTCGTTATCCAGCAAGGTACCAGCACACGGCGTAGATGGAACAAACAAGTCAACGCTGTGGTCATGGAGTGTTACTATCTGCGAAACCCCTTAGACGAGAATGGTGTACATATTAGGGAGTACCCACAATGTATGTATGATCAATAGAGAGAAAGAGGAACAGAGATTATGAGATCAAACTAGATCAATAAGAAAAAAATCATTGGTCCACAGAAGTAGAGCTCGAAGATATTAAAAGACGGGTATTGGAAAACAACAGCAGTGGAAAACGTGTTCCTACTGATTAAAGTGACTCTTAGCAGAAAACAGAGGTGAAACCTCTAATAAACCACAGGAAGGAACATTGATAGCTTTGCCCAATGAGAGTTGTATCTCATCACTCCTATATCTTAACCCTCACTATTTTCTTCTCCTACTCTCTAAATTATAGAAGGCTTAACAAGATATGTATTTTTTGCTAAACTCATTCTGTCACAAATATGAACTAAGGAGACAATATAAATACTTTGGTTTCTAGTATTGATATGAATTTATTAAGAATCGTTTATCAATTATGTTGAAAATCTATATGTTCATCTACGTCTGAGGAGAGCGGTTTCTTCCAAATTCATGTGATGTTTTCATTGATCCATTAAATGGAGCCGTTCGAAACGGCTGTAATGTATTAATATCTGAGCAACCTTGTTACCTATTTATATCTTGAGAGAGAGAGAGAGAGAGAGAGAGAGAGAAAGAGAGAGAGAGAGAGAGAGAGAGAGAGAGAGACATAGACAGATAGATAGACAGAGAGACAGATTGATAGATAGACAGATACATAGGTACGTAAATAGGTAGGTAGGTAGATAGGTAGGTAGGTAGGTAGGTAGGTAGGTAGGTAGGTAGGTAGGTAGGTAGGTAGATAGGTAGGTAGATAGAAAGATAGATAGATATGTATGTATATATTAATTGTTTATACTTTATTATATACTATATTATATATCCTACGTTATAGCTGCACCGGACTAATTGGTATCCCATAAAATTGGCATCCAATAAAATTACTTTCCAAGATGGAAATAATAAAGTGTAGCCGGAACAAAGAGCGTAAGATATTTTTATAAGCGCATACAAAACTGCCTCACATAACCGAACTTGAAGGATATATATGTGTGTGTGTGTGTGTGTGTGTGTGTGTGTGTGTGTGTGTGCCCGTGTGTGTGTGTCTGTGTGTACGCCCGTGCGTGTGTGAGTGTGCCCGTATGTGTGTGTATGTGTGTGTAAATAAATATATGTAAATACATATAAATATATATGAATATATAAATGTATATTTATGAATATGTATATCTATATATATATATATATATATATATATATATATATATATATATATGAGCATACATACAAATGCATATATATGAATAAGCATATATACAGGGGTTGGACAAAATAACGGAACACTTAGCATCATAGCATCATTATTTTGAAATATCTATAAAACCGTCAAAAGCTTATTTATTTTTATGAGTTTTGGATTTATTGTTAGTGTTGCTTAATATGTTTTTCTAAAATTGCTGTTTCTTTTGAGATATCATCAGAAAAAGGTAATTAAAATTCATTAAAATGACAAATCTATCGAACTTTTAAAGAGGTCAAATGTGTGGCGTTCTTATGGCAAGCGCTAGCGTAACACAAACAGCCGAAATGTTTGGTGTATCAAGAAGTACTTTCTTGAAAATAATGACAGCCTTTGAGAAAGTGGGAAAAACCTCCTCTTCGAAATAAAACTCCGGAAGAAAACCAAAACTTTCAGATAGGGGCTGTGGGATTCTTACGCGAATTGTTAGAAAGGATCAAGAAAGTGCAGCTCCAAAATTACTGCAGAGCTTAATGACCACCTCGAGAAACCAGTTTCCACAAAGACTGTTAGCAGGGAAAGCGGTAATCAGAAATCCACTACTTTCAAAAACAAACGTCGCAAAGCGTTTAGAGTGGAGTAAAAGACCAGAGAATTGGTCCCTAGACGAGAAAATTTGTCCCTGACGACGAGCAAAAACTCAGAAACATGTCCCTGAATGCAGGCTAGGCTGGCTGGATGTGCTTGTCTCCCCCTCGTAAACATAAGGACACAGAAAATGTGTCAAGGCCGACAGGAAGCGGTCCAGCTTCCTAGGGCTAAATAGCAGTAGTATGATTCCCTTATTGGGACTGTCACGTTAAGTTGACAGCGTAGAACTACTTTATATATACACACATATATATATATGTATATATAATCAAGACTAAGTTCAGTGCGCCTTTTTTTTAAATTTCTTATTCGTTTCTTTTATGCGGTAAATTCAAAAATATTTACTTTGTTTCGTTAAACGAATTAAAACTCTCGTGGAATCATCCAGTGAATAAACAAACATATTCTAATTGACTTATCCGAAAAGTGGTTTGTAAACAATTTGTCAAAACATGTAAGTGTGTATTGGAAAAAGAAAACATTGCTAACAGAAGGAATGCAAACGTCAGAAACGATATATTTAATGTTGATTCAAAGTAATTGGCGTATAAGCTACCTACGCATAATATCTGTGAATCTATTATGTAAGGCATCGCCTTAGTCGTGCGTTTGTGTATCCGTATATGTGTACAAACGTGCGCTTATTTTTGAGTAGAACTGAAATAAATATATAAGTGTACATACATGCATACAATCACACATGTGTATGAGTGTGTGTGTGTGTTTATATGTAGGCGTGTGCACAGATATAATTTAATTTTCAGCATGTGCATGTAGCGACATTTTTATAATCGCATAGAGACTGATTGTTCCTGAAAAGGCACAAAAGAATATTTACATATGCATTCGTAGATAGGGAGAAATATGTAAATACTATAGAAATATGTAATAGCTTAATACAGAATTAATATTTCTATATTCTCTACACTGATACGATTAATACAATATATGGGCACAACACGCATGCATATTTTCTTTTATACACACACACACACACACATACACATACACGTAAATACACACTCACACACCGACATATATCTATATATATCCATATATATCCATATATATATTTATATATACATATATATATATATGTATGTATGTATGTATGTATGTATGTATATGTATATATGCGAATACGTGTGTATGTATATACATATACACACATACACATGCACACACACACACGCACACACCCACACGCATATGTATATAATGACTCATGGTATATACAATTAACAACGTGGTAGAGTACGGTATAACGCTCGTTCACCTTCATATTTCAGCATGTGCTATCCTGTAGTAGTCTTAGACGTAATTCCAGGTTTGCATTTGGGCTTCTGTCTTGTACGAATAGTGGAAAAAAAAAATTGGAATCAAAAACGATTAAATGTTAGGCATTTATTTTCAATCACTACACTTGTTTCTACGCAACACAGTTCTCAAGGCGTGCAGGTACTTGATCATGCAACCGTTTCCCTTGCATATTGACGATCAGCGTTCCAGTTTATTCGATCAACGGGACCGCCTGCTCGGGAAATTAAGACACAAGTAATTGAGCAATCCACTTACATACGTATCCTTCATGTAGTTCTCCAGAAGATAAAGTCTGACTGAGAATGTGACATAGATGGCCCATTGAATGAAATTAATAATTATTTAAATAATCTCGTTATGTTCTGTAATTTTAAATTATATTTTTCTGCCCGCAGTTACAGATTCTCAAGTCAGAATGATAATCGAGGAAAGTATTTGCAAAATATTTTTGATAATTTTTACCTCCGACTTGGCGAAGGTGGAGGTATTGTTTTCAGTCGTGTTTGGTTTGTTTGTCTGTTTGACCGTGGACAGCATATCTCACGAACCGCTGGATGGATTCAGATGATATTTCAAGTGATATACAGCCTCGTGACTAGCACGAAGTGATTAGATGTTGGGATCGATCTTGAACCGGTCAAGGATTCAACATTATTTTTCCTGTTTTTTTTTTTACTTAATTTTTGAGAGCAGTCCGGTTCATTTAAGTATTCTCGTTTGTGAGAGCAATCGAGTTTATTTCAGATATTCTCATTTTAAAAATCATCTCTGACTAATCGTTGGGAGGACATTGGGGTTGCCTTGGCAGAGGTTTGCGCTCACTGAGTGTTTTTTTGTTTTTTGTTTTCCTTAAATTTAAAAGGCATAGGAATCTAGAGAGAAAGTGAAACACGAATACCAGAGAGATGGAGAGAGAGAGAGAGAGAGAGAGAGAGAAGGGAGAGAGAAGGGAGAGAGAAGGGAGGATAGAGAGAGAGAGAGAGAAAAAAAGAGAGAGAAAGTGAGAGAGAGTTTGGTCGTATAGAGATACTATTTAATGAATTCAGTCTCACGTTTCTTCCAAAATCTTCGCTGGTGGTTTCCTAACCATCTTAAATCTTCTGATTATTCAGGGTAAATTATTTGAGTCAAGCATTTCATCTTCTTGTATTCCCAGGTCGCAACAATAATAAAGTCTTGTGTATGCATCTGTTTGTATGTGTATGCGAATGTGCGTGTTTTGGTATGCATTAATTGCTGTGGTTTACACACTTGTTTCAAGGCATTCAAGTGAGAATATATTTAATAAGTCTGCTCATC
>NC_142947.1:39868691-39903691 GCF_046866305.1 Octopus bimaculoides | reverse complement strand
ACACTGTGTCACGCTGAATATCCCCGAGAACTACGTTAAGGGTACACGTGTCTGTGGAGTGCTCAGCCACTTGCACGTTAATTTCACGAGCAGGCTGTTCCGTTCATAGCATCAACTGGAACCCTCGACGCCGTAAGCGACGGAGTGCCAACAACAACAACAACAACATCTAAATAGATAAAATACATTGTATTGATTAGTAGTATCTTATGCTTAGTACCGACTATATATTATAGAGTTTCTTCAATAAATCTTCCTAGCTTGCAAGAAATGAAAATAGGTATGGAGAAAATACATAACAAGGTCTTATAGGAAATGGATTTTTATTAATTAATAACAGAAATTACCAGTTAAGAAGAAACGCGATTTATAATGTGTGGAGCTGGAATATTAAGTTTTTTTCTTTTTAAAAGCGGTTATTATGTAAGGGGTTATTACAATAGAAATAAATATCAAACAATTTACAAACTTTACGAGCAAATGGGAAGTTGGCATAAAAAAACTAGTCTTTATCGTAATGGAATTTTATTAATAAGTTGAGAGAAAATTACCAGCTAACAAGAAACGTGATTTGTAATATGTGGAACTGGAATTTTATTAAAAAACACGTTTAATGTGTAAAGGAGTTATTACAATAAAAATATATATCAAACGAAATCAAAATTTTGTGAGAAAGCAAATAGATATGGAATACATGAAAGACATGATTTAAGGATTTTCGATCTATTAGTAGGTTTTCGGAACTCAAAAGGGAGTGATTATTATAAAGATCAGTTGAACATTTTAAGGAGAATTAAGTTATTAAAATATATTTTCAAAAAACCATATATCTCACGATATATTATAAATGGGGCAGCAGCCTTTGATATAATGGCAGCTGTAAAATGTAGTGCATAGAATACTACGTTTCAAATAATTCATATTTAGGGTATGTTATTTGCTTAATAAAAAGACCACTTATACTTATGCACATACACATATGTATGTATGCACGTATACGTATATATATATATATATATATATATATATATATATATATATATATATATATATATATATATATATATATATATATATATATATATAAATGGATCTGCGTAATGTGTGTGTTGTGTTCAGTACCCCGGCAGTGGGACTGAACCCGGAAGCATGTGGTTGGGAAGCATGTATATATATATATATATATATATATATATATATATACATCAGCTACGTTTTCACTATCGGTTAAATTCATGTGTGAAGGTCAATGGTAAAAATTAATCTAAAAATGTATTCAGAAGCCGTAAGATATCAGTGTGAGAAAATAAAATAGTGTACGTAGATGCTGGAAATCGCGAAAATGTAAGATATGAAAACGGAAGAAAAGCAAACATTGAATAGAATAAGTTTGCTGATTGTGTATAACCGCATATCATAAAAAAGTAATCTACTTTAAAAACATTGAAAAATATAGAGCAGTGAAACAGAACATATCGTTAAGAAAATCATTCAATGATTACAAAAAAGAAATAATGCAATGCTGTATGGATGGAAATTTTAGTGGTAACCTTCAGGAAACCATATAAAATTGACTTCAAGCTAAATGATTATATGTTGCTGAAAGCTGAAATGAATATGATGAAGAGATAAAGTGTAACGGTAGTAACATGAAAAACATAGTGGTTCATTCTTGAGGACAAACGTTCGTCTCTGAAAGTTCTATCTGATAAAGAGGATAACTTCTATGGATTCAATAATTAACATAGCTAACACACACACACACACACGAAACATACTCAGAGATACACGCACACTATACACACACACAGATATATATATGTGCATGCATATATACATATATATATATATATATATATATATATATATATATATATATATATATTTATATATATATATATATATCTATATATATATATATATATATATATATATATATATATATATATATATATAATTTTAGGAAAAAGAACCAATTGAGTTTTTACCTGTAATTTTGGATTTTGTCCCTAATATTATTATATATATGCATATATATATATATATATATATATATATATATATATATATATATATATATATATATATATTAATATAAACAGTAGTTGTCAATGTTTCACCAAAAAGGGGAATCGTAATGATCTCTAAATATGTGTAGGGTGTTGGTAGAAACAAGCGACATGATTTTCTAATACTGTAGTCAACGTATGTACCGGTCCTTAACCGTCCGATACAAAACTATATGTATATATATGTATATATATGTATATATATATATGTGTATATATATATATATATATATATATATATATATATATATATATATATATATATATATATATATATATATATATACATATATATACACATATTATATATATATATATATATATATATATATATATATATATATATATATATATATATATATATATATATATATATATGTATGTATGTATATATGTATGTACATATGTATATATGTATATTAACAGAGTATATAGGTGATACAGACACTCCCCATACACACATGCACTTACAAAAGACACAGACACATTGAAAGACACGCATGCGTAGACACATACAATAGGAATAAAAAATACAAAATGGCTGATATTCAGCAAGGTGAGACACACATAAGAAAGAAGGAAACAAAGGACCACTGATGAGGTCACAGAAGTGTGACGAAAGAACTCTGGCCGAAATAAAATTAAGATTAATGTAATATAAAGCTGAAGCAAATTAACACCAAATATACAGTGCGTGTGTTTTTATTGGCTAAACTGTCAATATGACCATCCCCAAGTACAACAACATATATATATATATATATATATATATATATGCATGTATGCATGTGCATAAGAAAATAAACGTAAAAAAGAGCAGATGGATGAACTATGAACATCGGATAGGAATGTTGGGTCATAAAGACATTTTTTATGTCACATGGTAAATTGGGATGGTAAACCGTAGGGGGAAGATGACCTTCATGTGTCGTGTAGTGCACAACCCAATAGAAGTAGAGAGGTTGAATACGTTGGAATTATTTGATGGGAAAAGAAGAAAAGTCATTCGATTTAGAGAAAAAAAAGAGAGAGAGAGAGAGAGAGAGAGAGAAAACCAAAACTATTCTCAAAGGCTCAGAGAAATTTGTACAAGGCAAGGATAACAAAATATTGTACATTTTGATGTTACAATGCAAGATGTCAAAATAGCTTAGATGAATACATAGGCTGCAGAGAAGAAAAAGACAACCGAATCGAGGTAGAGAAAACCATTGTGTTTATTTAGAGCAGAACGAATTCAAGGTATGGAAAGCGCAGAAAGAGGTGTGCTTCGTAGTTATGGGAGTAGGTAACATAAAGTACGAGTTTGAAGGATTAAAGAGGAGAGAGATATAGAAGATTTCACGCTGCGACACAGAACAGCCAGTGCGATGTATTGCAAAATGTGTGATCTTTTCAAAGTTCGCGTATGCGTGTGTGAAAGAGAATCTGTGAAGAATAAAGGTTTGGGCGAGTATGCGTGCGTATCTGTATGTATGTGTGTGTGTGTGTGTGTCTGCGTCTTGCATATATGTGCATATGCGTGTTTAAGTGAAGGGAATAAATAGTGGAAGCGTGAGAGAATTCATGTCGAACGCGTGATTCAGTGTACCTGTGTGTACGGTTATATGAAAAGTAGATAGCTGATGGCGTGCGTGTGTATATGTTCCACTGTGCTTGTGTGGGTATGCCTCTATTTGTGTGTGTGAGTGTTTTTGTCATTACTATCCGCGTGCTTACATGTATATATCCTTGTATGATAGGCGTATATTTGTAAGGAAATGGTGTCCAAAGTGAGGCTTGCAGACGTGACAGTAGGATGAAGCTCTGAAGAGAGTGTAGAACGTGCGTAAGTGAAGATGGGGTGGTGTTACTTGCGTAAATTGAGGTGGTGTGGTATGATGTGCGATATAGGAGAAAAGTGTGTTGTGGATGCAAATGAGTTTGTAGTGGAAGCGGTGAGAAACGAAGCAGAGTGAAAAGGATTGTAGATCTGGAGGAAGCAGCGGGAACGTGCAGGTTAGAATGAGTGACGGATTTCATGAAGATCAAAAGCGTATATGTTCTGGGAATAAAGATATTTTGATATTTCTGTGAAAGCGAATGACGGGTGATCTGGTGTTGGAAGTCAGACTGAAGACTGAAAGACGGTCTATTAAATGTTCACTGGAGCGAGAATGTCGAAAGACTCGCGACGCGCTACAAAGTCTGCTGCATCTGAGGGAATTCGTGATCCGTGGATAGATGACGACCGTTTCACTCGTCGAGATGGAATTACAAAGGGAACAACGTGGCGTACATTAGAATTTAGTATGCTAGAATATCAAATGTTTAAGGCGTGTTCGTTGGATCAGAGAAGTAGAGTGCTCTTGTAAAGGAAATTGCCGATATGGAATGTATTTTGGACTGGGATGGCTTATTAGAGAGATGAAACTGTCTTTGCTGTGGTTGTGTGCTTTGTGGGAGCGCTTTGGATAGGATGAGTGAGAAAATAAGAAACAATAGATAGCAGGATAAGATGGGACACAAGGGAAGCAGGATTCATGGTGAGTTAATCATGGTGGTATGTTAGGCGTGGGGAAGGAGTTTCGGTGTTTTCAGTTTTGGCGTCCGTTTGTTTGTGCTACGGTAGGGTCAATGACACAGACATGTGTAAGGACAGCTTAGCTGAAGGTGAGTAACTGCAACGCATAACTCAAAATCCTGGCATGCCACAACAATTGTGAGTTCAGATTCGGAATCAGCGTACTCGATTTAGTTTCGTACAGCACCATTTTGTTGGGTTGCAGTGCCCAGTGTTTTCTTTCTTTCATTGTTCATTTTGTACCGTGTGAGTGATCACCCTATTTTCATATGAACACCAAATCAACGCAAGATCTGTTTTAACGAACTGTCAAGTAGAGCTGACTGGCATCTTGCCAGGCAACTTGTTCTTTGCAGTATAATCTCTACCCAATATGGCTGAATATGAAACCGTTTGTTGTGTTTTAGCGAAACTGACTGTTTCAACCGGCTTTGCGTCGGCTGATCGATTTAATTACTTTTGCTCCAACAAATTAGAAATAATGAGGTATAATATAGCAACTATCAACAATTCATTAATTTTCTTTTGCATTGAAAAGAATCACAGACGCTCTATCTTGATTAATGTTGCCACTAATCTTTTTCACGCGTTGGTTTTCATAGCTTATGCTCGATGAAGATGTTTTTCAATAACTCCTAATTTCTAGCTGCAATCTGTCGTTTTACTTTTAGATTTTGTTATCATTTCAGACTTAAAGTTTTAAGACGATAATTTCAGAAATACTTTTCTGATTTATATTTCCTTTAGAGTATTATTACGTATGACCTCCTGCTTTGCTAGCGTTTACAGTGGTTCTCAACTCAGGCTGGACAACTTGTGAATAGCACCCTTTTATGGTTCTAGATTTTTAGAGCGATCGTGATATTTTATAGAAATAAACTATGAAATCAGGTACCAGCATTATATTTTAAACTTATCGTGTCCTGATTAGAATTGGAGTCGGCATCATTGAACAGACTAATCATCAATCTCCAGTTCCATGGATTGTTCGGAGTATATTTTATGTGAGATTAAAAATAACCATATCAAGTGTACCAATTCAATCCATTGTATTTTCCTCCTGCAATGAGATTTACTTTCGGGTATCTATATAAGACAATTTGAAATCCAAACCATAATTTAAATGACTTGCTAATTATGTTGATATATTAACGATGCTTTCATATTTTTAGAAAATATACTTAAGGTATTATCTTATTATTTTATTCTTGTTTATAAAAATCAGACTTTTGAATATGTGATTAGAGTAGCTATTATTTATTATCAGGACCTGAGGCAATATTAAGCTTTATGGCTCCAGATACTTAACAGTCAGACTAGTCCAGGGAAAATCCAACGTGTGGGATTTCGCAATTGTCTCATTTTGCTACGGCTCAGGATTCTGTATATGGACTAATTAAAAACAAAACACTACTGGATGCCGGACTATAGATAGTGATTTGATTTGGGTGTACAAATCTTAGTGGATTAACATTGTTATTCAAAATTCTGTGTTGAATAATATAGTTATAAGGCAATTACATGGGACAAACGAACCATCGTGATTCGCCACTGAAGTAATAGCAACAATATTAGAAAGCTGCATCTCTTCCACATTGCTGCTTCTATATTTATATCGGTTGTTTTTGTTATTCATCCAGTCTCATTCCTGACCCAATACAGCTGTGAGTAAAACTGCCCTAATCATCCTAAACTGATTCAATTCTTCTATGTATGTACGACTATAATCTCATAATTATTTTTCTTAAAAGATATTAAAGATTATTTGAGGGAGATTTGGTAGCTATATCTTGACGGTCATGCGACCATCTAAACATGTAAAGAGAGTTAAGTATGCAATTATATTTGTATCGTGAGAAGAGGCGTTGCGTAGTGGTTAGGGTATTCGGCTGAGTTCCTTAGACCGTAACTTCCTAGCAAGTGTTGACGCATAGTAGAAATAAATTTACATAGTAAGTGTAATAAGATGTGAAAAGTAAGTCTATCATACAATTTGGGATTCAACGATAGGAATAAGTTCATCTTAGTAAAGGTGTTAGAAATATTAGAGCTGCCTTCAGATTTTAAATATTACTTCATTATGTATCTACGTGGCTTGCTACGAATATTTATTCCATTATGGAAACTGTTTGGTCGATTCGCTTATCGTTTCTCTCTCAATAGATTCATGATTTCGTGCAAATTAGAAACTATTAACTTGATCAACTAATTATTTGACAAGTGGAAATTACTTCTGGTTGCAGAAACGTACCTCTCTCATTTATTCCAGCTCGACTCTCTCTTCCCACGTATAATTGAACAGAAATGTACACTAACTAATTATATCTGACAAACCAAGATCAAAAGGTCGTTAACACATTTCTCAGCCGAAATTAAACGTAAACATTTCTCCTTCTATCCTACCTACAATAGATGAACGTTTCATATGGTTCAGCTATACATTAACGTTGGTTATTTTGTGGCCATCACCGTTGTTGTTGTTGTTTCTGTTGTTGTCGCTCTTTAGCTTGTAGTCATTCTTGCCTCATAGGCAATCCAGTCATGCCCTTCTCTTCTTTTTAAAGGATACTCAAAACTAAACCGTCCAACTTATCCTTCCAGTTCCAGACAGTGAGATATGATTTCCGAGATGTTTGCCTATTTCTACCATCTCAAGTAACAACATAAAGCATCCCTCGTTCACGTTAATTAAACCTGAAAAAAAAATTAGAAATACCGGCCAAACTGCCAAGAAATAGTTTTCATTGCATTCTTATCACTGAGCTTGTCTATCATGAACAGAAATGTATACTATTTAAGACAGTTCCAATTCATTCAGGCAAACAGCTTTACATAGACGTTCGCAGGCAAAACGCTGAAAGAAAAATATTTTTTGTTTACCGTTCTTAAGTATTTTTGCCGAAAATAACCCATATTAATACTCCTGTACCTTACTGAAACAATTTCAGACAAATCAATTCATCATTCTACCGTTCCTGTATCCAATTTGTCATATGTGGCACACAGAACATATTACACTTCGGCCATGCATCATATATGATAACTAATCCTAATTTTTTCACACATAATAGTAACTTCGGACTTATAAAAGCAAAGCTTTATATTACTCAGAACATGAAACAAGGTCTAATTAAAGCTCTGGAAACAAATATGGACGTTTAGAACAGGACTAGCTTAAGAAAATGATTTTGAACCACAGTTATCTGTGGTTCAAAATGGACATCTACTCTATATTTTACATGTGGATTCTATACTTTGTTGATTTCTGTAGGGTTTATGCTTATATTGTTTTATTTTATCTGACATACGTACATCTTGCTGTGTACATAATAATCTTTTTATTTTGTATTTGCATTGATCTAGTAGACAGTTGAATTTTATTCATGATTCCCAGAAGGGTCTAACACGATCAAAGTATTCTCTCTCTCACAATACATTGCCTACTTACAATGTTAATTTAGTTGTGGTTTGTCTTCTCGTTGAAATCTATTAAATAAATAGATATTTTCCTCTCTTCTCTTGTCACATTTTCTTTGCTTTGACTTCTCAACTGTTGTTTAAACAACATTTTCTTACTTTTGATTTATTGCTATCATCGGGATTGTCACGTAACTTAACACTTTACTACCCACCGGGGAGTTTGTAGCCTAAATGTTTAAGAATCAAGCATCATTTAATATCCAGCGTTATATATAAACATCCGGCTTTATTGCTCATCCCATTATTCCTTCCTCTCTATTTCTAACGGACTGTCGTTTCTGTGAGCAAGGTACATGTCTTCTGTATTTTAATTATTCTTCCGGTATTTTAATTATTCTTTCATGGATCTGCTTCTCCGTGTGTATCTTAGGCAGGTATTTGCGTCGGAAATGCAGCACATTTTCTTTCTATTCTTTTCAATGTTTTTTTACTGAGTCTTTCGTTGTTCTTTTTACTGTTGACTTTAGTTGTTATAGTATAATGATTATTATTAGTCTGTGCTCTGTCGGAGATATTTTGTTTATGTCGTGGCTGTATATTTCATTGAATGTTTCACTTCTCTTGTATTTGCTATTGTTCCGAACTTTATTCAATTAATATTTGCACTGGTATTTTTATATTTAGTCTGCAGCACATTTGCTGCTTGTGTGTTGTGTTGTCTGATGTTTCGCCTCCATTTTGAGTGGCATTGTATTTGTTGCTACGTCTGATGTGTTGCTTCTTCTCATTTTTCGATTCTTCCATTGTTTATATGCGGCTCAGAAATTTCCATTGCTTTGTGGTATGTTCTGTCATGTATGTTTGATCGATTCTTTCGTTTTGTTTGCTGTATTCTTCTTTCTACGTCCATTAAATCTTCAATCTTTTGAATATTATTATTCGAGATTGTAAATCTCCATACATTCTCAAGGGTAATGTCTACGATATATTTTCTCAGTTTTATTCCATAATTCATGCGTTTCTTTAATAGCTTGTGATGGAAGATTACTGCAGTGTAGTATTAATTAGGTCAAAGTCCAAAGTTTTTCTTTCATTTGATTTTCTTTGTACTCTTATAATTAACGATGTACGAGTTTTCTTCAGAGTTAACTCTTTGATCTGACGTAGATTCTCATGTGCGCGTGACATAATTTTGTTATCGCTCCTGCAATAAATTCGTTTTAAACACGGTTGGTCGCGTCTCTGTTGCTTTTGATTTATCCGAGGACGTATTAATCTATAATCAAATAGCGTAGATTTTTTTTATTGAATATTGGTTGACTATATTTACATTGGAAATGTTTCATTTTCTTCTCTGTCTATTCACAGTAACGTATGATGAGTCTTTATTTGTTTATACTAAAAGACAACATGTTACTTATTTTCTTAAATTTATTCGCCATTTATACTTATATGTATATCATATTTACGTGCGATAATCACATTTAATACGTATTATGAGTGCCAATTCCTTTTACTACTTATTTTTCTTGTTGATTTCTTTGCATTGAAAATATCGTACACTTTATTATTATTGTTCGTCAGGTTCCGTATTTAGTTACATTGCGTGGCAGCACGGACAGATGGTGTCTACTATAGCCCCAGGACAATCAAATATTTTTGAGAAGGGCTCTGAAAGAAGCCCATAGTATGTGTGTGTGAGTCTGTATATGCATGTGTGTGTGTGTGAGTCTGTATATGCATGTGTGTGTGTGTGAGTGTTTGTGTTTATGTGCTCAATCGCAAGTATGCGGATCTGTGTCTATGGCTGTATGAGTATTTGTGTATCTTTGTGTTTATAGTGTATTTTGTGTATTTGTGTTTCCCATCACCGCCTGATAGCTTAGAGGTTCGGCAAAATTCATCCGACAGAATAATTAGCTCGAGTGAAAATAAAGTAAGTAATACCGACGATTTGTTCGACTAAATCCATCACGGCCTTTCCCAAACATAGCCGCTGCTCCAGCATGATCGTAGTCAAATAACTAAGACATGTGAAAAAATGAAAGAATGTAGCAAATATACCTTATTCCCACAGATACAGAACATCCATATAATTTATTATATAGACTTTATTTCGTTTGTAATGTTTGGATGGGAATAGAAAGAAGGGATGTTGGTTTTACATCCTGGTGTTCTAAGAATATCTCTGTATTTGATATTTCGGATTCAGGTTTTTTTTTTTTATTTTTACAAATCTGTTACCTTTAGTACTGAAAACGTCTTGAATCTAAGAAAAAATATTATTTGGCAAATGCGTGTTTAAGTTTTACATGTATGTTCAAGAATAACATCAATATACAAAAATTATTCAGCGTGAAGAATGTTGAATACAGAACCTGTCGCAATATTCAGTATTAATTAACTAACAGGTTCAAGATAGAATTGCCGATCCATATATTAGTGTTATCTCGAATGTGCTAACGTCTGTCCACAGTGAAACTGTGTCACTACCCATACAAAATTCCCATACATATATATATATATATATATATATATATATATATATATATATATATATATATATATATATATATATATGTATATATACATACATACACATGCAAACATGTATACATATGTATCACTCTACATGCATACGTTGCGATGGGTGAGATAGATATATTCTCTAGTTGCCATAACACTTTAGTTCAACGGCTAGGGCAGCAGAATATGTAAGTATCTCAGCTAACTTCTGTGCAATACTAGGGACATTTCGTTTTAGTGTCTCATTACATAAAATAAAATTGTAATTTTTTTAAAATTTTTTGTCATAAAAGTGCACTGTCTGTATAGTAATGTTTCATAGTGTTTTACAAACCAGAACATTTTCTGGTTTCTCAGAAACCTTGTTAAAAGTGTACGATATATTCTTTTTCATACTGCAGTTGAAATTCGGCATCCTCAGTTAAGTTAGGTAGCTTCACTATACTAGTTCGCCAGCAAGTATACTTTACCAGATATATGATGTAACATACATATATGTTATAGTGTAGTGGTTCTCCCCAACAATAGCTGTCTGTGCACAAAAGGAATTCTCAATATATTTTCAATACATTTAGCGGTTTCGACCTTACCATGTTTCTCGAATGTCATACAGAGCAGAAATGGTGTTTTATATAAATGCATAGCGTACAATTTTTCACCACGGCTGACCTATATAGGAGCCACGTATCTTATCACTTATTACAAATGTGTAAATGATGCAGAAGAAGTCTTGTAGGTGATATCAATTTTTAATAAATTTTCCTCTCATAAAATATAATTTCTTCTTATTCTAGTTTAGAAAACTAATAAAACAAGTAATTCCTCTCATCATTCATAGATATTTGGAAAATAAAAAATTGTCTATCTCTCCTCGAGGACATTCAGATCGACTGTCTTACTTATTAACATATCTTGTTCTGTATTCAGGCTATAATACTTATCAATTATATCGGTTTCCACATCGGAGCTACTAAAATAGCAAGTTGTACATAAATATGTACTCCACTTTGAATTTACACTAGTATTTCAATACGACAAATACAAAACAAAAACACACACAAAAAAAACACTGGAACAATTGAGAAATGGTAATGAAAATACTAATTACTGATGCGACTATATAAATATATACATACATCATTTTGGTCATTTATCTATAAAAACACAGGCGCATTCACATTTCCTAAATATAAGAAAATATTTTTAAAGATGATGAGGATGATAACAATGATGATGATGATGATGATGATTATGATGATGATGATGATGGTGGTGATGGTGGTGGTGGTGGTAATGGTGATGATGATGATGATGGTGATGATGGTGATGATGATTTCATTTATTTGCCACAAGGGCGAAGGATGAGGGGGACAATACAGTGACAGACCTAAACGTTTGGGGGTTTTACATATAATAATGAAATGATAAGAATAATAACTATACACGGTATTCACTGAAAACGAAGAGCCATATGCGTAGCATACAAAGAAAGTGGTGTAGGATGATAGAGATGTGGCTCTCCTGAAACGGGAACGATTCTATGGATAATCGAGGAATCCCACTGCACGAGATTTCCTTGGAATCCCATGAGCAAGTGCCCTCTCCGATTCCTTCTCTCCAATTCATTGGTCTGCACTTAGAGAAGTACTCTTGTTATCTTTGCAATGTTCACCCACCTTTCAATAAATACACTCGAGGGCAGCACCCCCTCCTGCACTCTCAATTTCCTTTTCAAGTGGCACTTGCAAAAGTGAATGAGCGCTCTACTGAAGAGGAATGTCTCTGTCCTCCTGTCTTTCAGCCTTGTCGAGCAAACAACGTCTTCCACAGCAACCAGGTAAGGAAAAACTGCCTTGCCTGCTCGATTGAAGGAGGGCGGTGGTGCAATCATTACTACAGGCTCGGTCGACAAATGGATCCGTTCCGTACGTGACAGTATCTGTTCCACATAAGCCTACAAGTAAGCAATGTTCGGACACTGAAAGAGGGCGTGAAGAATGGTTTCGTCATTCTGCGTGCATCTCGGACAAGTCCGTCTGACAGCGCATCCGTGCGTGTAGAGCTTGTCTCAAGCGGGTAGCACCCCGCCCCAGTAGCACTGCCAGGCCAAGGACATCTGGAAATTATCCATGATAGTTCCCGACCGGAAAGTCCTCCGGACCAGACTAGCAGGTTCGTTCTCGTCGGCGCCCAGGGTCTTCCGGAGTACGTCGTCGCACTTCCCCGCCACTAATCCTCTATAAATTTCTAAACTCTAGGAGTTCCAACAAAACTTGTGATAAAAAGAAATATTATTATTAATAATAATAATAATAATAACAATAACAATAATAATAATAATAATAATAACAATAATAATAATAATAATAATAATAATAATAACAATAATAATAATAATAATAATAATAATAATAATAAAAAAATATTCAGACAAATACATAACAAAAACACCAGGACTTACAAATATATATAACATACAGAAAATTGCACTACTGGGTACTGCACACATTCTACGCAAAACACTTTCAATACAGTAAACATAAGAGCACCACAGCAAACCACAGCACATACCCAAGGCGCACAGAGCTGCGCTCGGTAGTGAAGTGAAAGCACGTTATAAAAATAAAACTACTGAATAATAATAATAATAATAATAATAATAATAATAATAATAATAATAATAATAATAATAATAATAATAATAATAATAAAAAAATATTCAGACAAATACATAACAAAAACACCAGGACTTACAAATATATATAACATACAGAAAATTGCACTACTGGGTACTGCATACATTCTACGCAAAACACTTTCAATACAGTAACCATAAGAGCATCACAGCAAACCACAGCACATACCCAAGGCGCACAGAGCTGCGCTCGGTAGTGAAGTGAAAGCACGTTATAAAAATAAAACTACTGAATAATAATAATAATAATAATAATAATAATAATAATAATAATAATAATAATAATAATAATAAAAAAATATTCAGACAAATACATAACAAAAACACCAGGACTTACAAATATATATAACATACAGAAAATTGCACTACTGGGTACTGCATACATTCTACGCAAAACACTTTCAATACAGTAACCATAAGAGCATCACAGCAAACCACAGCACATACCCAAGGCGCACAGAGCTGCGCTCGGTAGTGAAGTGAAAGCACGTTATAAAAATAAAACTACTGAATAATAATAATAATAATAATAATAATAATAATAATAATAATAATAATAATAATAATAATAATAATAATAATAATAATAATAATAAAAAAATATTCAGACAAATACATAACAAAAACACCAGGACTTACAAATATATATAACATACAGAAAATTGCACTACTGGGTACTGCACACATTCTACGCAAAACACTTTCAATACAGTAACCATAAGAGCACCACAGCAAACCACAGCACATACCTAAGGCACACAGAGCTGCGCTCGGTAGTGAAGTGAAAGCACGTTATAAAAATAAAACTACTGAACAATAATAATAATAATAATAATAATAACGACAATAATAATAACAATGATAATAACGTGGAATCTATGCCTTAGACCCTCAGCAAATTGAGAAATATCATGAGCTAGACAGAGAGCCGCGGAGGATGTGGAAGGCCAAGACAATAATTTATTCCTGTAGTAATCGCTGTACTTGACACGACACTCAAAAGATTGAAAGGAATTTCAAGAGAAAATTGCATTGTCATCCTGTAGAAGAGCACAATCATATGATGGTGATGAGTCGTAACGGAAGAGATGTGTGCTTTCTACTATTGAAGAATAAAATACGAACAATTTATAATGAATGCTCCTTTAAGATTTGCAATAAATGAAATATGGACACTCGTAAGAACTATAAAGCCGAAAAGCTAGCAATTCATGTACAGATTGAGAAAAGCCGTTCTTAAAGGCACAAAAAAGAAGCGTAGTAAAAGATATTCAGGAAGCTCTATATATGAAGAGAGATCCATGTTATTATTCTATTGCTTACAAAAATCCAAAGAAATCCAGTGCTTTTTAATATGAAACGTATGGTATCAGAAATCAACGAGGAGATGGTTGAAGTGTTTGCAAACATGCTTGAAAATGATCTGTTTTAAAAGCAAATAGTTAAGGTATAAAAGGTGTTGGTGAAGAAATTCTAACAGAACTTTCTAAAACAACACAAACATGAACGAAGGGAAAGCAATGAAAATTTAGCAAATAGAAACAAACACAGGATTTATAAATAAGTGAACCCCGACAAGTAAACAACTTCTCCATACGTCAAAATTTATTTTGGGTGGACTCAATCAACTGATCTTTGCCTCATCCATACAAGTGGAATTTAAATTTCCCATCATGACATTATAAAGGAAACGTAAAAACCAAAAATCGGTATTTCGGAGCACAAGAAATCTAGCTGGAATTGGGAAAGAAATAGATACCTTTACAGAAAAAATATTGATGTAAGGGAATCTCAGCGAGGTGTTTGTGAAATTAACAAAATGAAACAAGGTGAAGAATAAATTTGAACTACAGAAGATGGAAAATATAACGTCAGTCATAGAACAACTTAAACGGAACATACAAGGCGATGTCCAAAGTGAAAGATGGTTGGAAAAACAAACATTTTTTTTCAAGTAAAACAATAAATTTGAAACAGATGGTAAATCACTTCGTCGGTAGCTAGGAAGAGACCCAAGAACAAATAAACCAAGAAATACTGAAGAGCTTAATCAGTCCTATGTGGAGTAACCAAAGTGGAGATGAGTGGATGCAAACCGTACGACACGTTAATGGTGAAATACAAATACAAGAATGGCAGAATATAACAAAAGGAATATGAAGGAGCGCTTAAAAAGCATTATATATAGAAAATACCAAGCATAAAGAAACAGTCAGATTGCTTGAACAGAATGTCATCTAAACACAAAGTCCTTAAATGAAATTACGCAGGAGCCCAAAAAACATCGGAGAGAAACATTTTTTCTATTACAGACAGCTGTAAATAAAAGACCTGGTTACATCACGTAAAATATAAATCCCCTTTTCTTTCATATAAATACATAGCATGCGCATATGTTTGTCCGCTGTTCTTTTTTAAAGTACTTATAAATTCGGTGGTGCTTGTAATCGAGCTTTCTTCTTCTGGACTACCTCACCCTGATTGCTGACTGACTATTTCGAGCCCCTCACTCTGTGCCCTCCCGGCTCTCTCTCTCTCTCTCTCTCTCTCTCTCTCTCTCTCTCTCTCTCTCTCTCTTCCTCCTCACACACACACACTCCCCCCTCTCTCTCATTCTCTGTATTATATATATATATATATATAAGCAAACGTGGGTGGGGGTGTGAATACCCTGCTTTAAGGGTATCGCAAAAAGCTTCTTTGGAGGCCCAAGTTTCGAGTTGTTTACAGGGCTTTAAAAAAACACCGAAGGGCCGCTGCAATGCGTACGAATCTGAGAGGGGAATATACTGACTAAAATCATAAATAACCGATTCCTTTGTATTTGCTTCAGGGATATTTCAGCGCTCCTTCCTATGTGTATACTGTGAGTAAGGTCGGCTAACAGCTGGCTCCAGCACCGAGGAAGGGAAGTAATCCAGAAACCATTGGTCTGCTTGTTCTGCCAACGTCTACAAGAGAGCGGTGAGCCCCCTCGCTTAGAATATATCTCGGACACAGATCATGTGTCGATAAACCAGCTGGAAAAGTTGTTTTCTTGCGGTTAAAAAGTAGTAACATCGTCCTAGTCAGGACTGCTACGTTATGTTGGCAAATAACTACAGATGTTCTGTTAGCGATTTATTTTCCTTTTCTTCTTCTTCCTTTTCTTAATACCGACGAAGAGCTATGCTCGAAACGTCATACTCTCTTTTTTACTGAGACATCAAGCAAATGCATCTCTTTTGCATGTCGTCGAGTTGTCTGTTAACTTTATTCGTTTATTTGAACTGGTTGTCTATTTGAATTGACCATACACACACACACACACACACACACACACACATATATATATATATATATATATATATATATATATATATATATATAGAGAGAGAGAGAGAGAGAGAGAGACAGAGAGAGAGAGAGACAGAGAAACGAAAAAATATAGATTGAAGACCTCTACGCGAATAACGCACTTAGCACTCCATGCACAATTCCTCTCTAATGGAAAGTCTAGTGATGAATAACAGAATATGTGAATATATAAAGGTTAAATACACCCGTTGATCCATAGAAAACTGCTTATTCGATGTTCTTTTGTTTCTCACCAAACGTTTGGTTGGTACATTGAACCCATACGGATTATAAAAGGACGTACAAAAAAAATGAAAATTATATTTTTACATAATTTTATGCAGTGTTTCGTACATTCCAAGAGGTTAGAAGAATTTCATTTCGCACGCTATTAAACGTTTTGTATGCATAATTAATCAATTAGTTAATGTGGTACATTGCCCTCAACCTTTCTTATCAGACCTTAAATATATTATGGTGAATTGTCTGAGTTTCTAACACATATTTTGGTAAATGAGATTCTAGATAAATGACACATCAAATTACATTATGTGATACATCATACGTTTGCCACATTTCCAAATTGTTTACACTTTGCGATGTCTGTTTTTTTGTTTTGTTTTTTCCTGAGACATAATACTAATGCAATATCTTTTCTAATACAAGTACAAAACCTGAAAAGTTTTCGGTGAAGCAGGAAATGATATATATTGATCACAGTGCTCGACTAGTAATTATTTTTATCGACCCTGAAAGGAGGAAAGACAAAGTGGAACTCAGTGGATAAAGAGATCGTAAAGACAGGAAATATCTTTAAGCATTTTCACCCACGATCTAAATTGTCTGCTAGCTCACTGTGTTACAAAATAACGGTTTCGAATTTTGTCACAGGACCCATACGTTCGGGGTTGGAGGAAAATCGATTACATTCACCCCACTGCTCAACTGGCACTTATTGTATCGACCACAAAATGATGAAACGTAAAGCCGGTCTCTGAGGAATTTGAACGTAGATCGTACAGACGAACGGAATTTTGGTAAGCATTTTGCCCGGCGTACTAACGATTCTGCGAGCTCATCGCCTTACCGACTTAGAGAATATATAATATAGAAATACGAAAGAAACAGGACAAGCGTTGATCACTTATCTGAAATATTACACAGCGACGCATATTATTAGAAATACAAGGTGTTTGGACCACGAGGTTGTTGACATTTTGATAGACAGGTATCACTTCAAAACAGGCACCGGATTCAACGAGCCGCCATTTATTGTTCCATCCTTATATTCATGTCTTATTTTTCCATTACGATTTCGCAAATGGGATTTCTAACACTGCAATAATTATTAGACAAGCCACCAATCATTCATTATTTTTTAATAATTTTTTTCTTCAAACCTATATTTTTTGGCATGTTTCACATAATGCAGCATAAATTTCTGCCAATTTCACTTATTCATTTATTCATTTATTTATGCGTTTACTTTTAACAAAAACTTCTTTGTTCGAAATGAAAAAGAAATGATGTATATTTTCCGTATTATTAAACTGCTATTTAAATGTTTAACCAACTTCTTTCAGGCATTAATATTTATGAATAATCTGTAATCTGTAATACTAAACACACACACATATACAAACTTGCGCGCGCGCACATACACATACATGCACACACATACACGCACATATACATATTAACACGCACGTATATATTAACACACGCACACACAAACACATGAATACACACACACACACACACACACACACACAAACACACATATATACTTTCTCACACACACATGCGCACACACACATATATGTACATAATTTTTCCTTCTGTATGAAGCCCATTTACAATTAAATTTCATTCGAATTATCATTATTACTATTATTGAGGGAGAGATCAGAGCATTCCATCAACGTGACACTGGGATACAAATGTACGAAGCTCAATATACTTATCATGACTACCCATCTGTTAAGGTTACACCAGGAACATAGATCACAACCATATGTAAGCTACATGCTGATCTCATATCAAGATAAACAGTGCATGACCTTGCAGGCGGGGGCCCTGTTAGAATTTTCTTCAGGTCGAGTAGCCCAGCCCGGTTTGCTTAAGGTTGATGAACGAAATACTCCTGTTTCGAGAGTTGAATTATTCAAGCCCCCAAAGAATCCTTCTCAACACATGGCCATGATGCTATTGCACTATTTTGGTTCGTGATCAGAAATGCACATATCGTCAGTCAGTAAGGGACATGCTTATTTTCATAAGGTCAAACGACTAACATGCAAATCTGTGGTATGGAGCAGAATATTTGTTGTAGCTCATTTTTTTTATACCAAGGCAAAGCAATGTGCATGATAACACTTCCAATCAGTTAATATGAAAGCCACGTGAATCAATTGTAATTATTAAGGCTGTGAGCTGGCAGAATCTTTGCCGCACTTGGCAAAAGGCTTAGCGGTATTTCATCCGGCTTTATGTTCGGAGTTCAAATTCCGCCGAGATTGGTTTGCCTTCCATCCTTTCAGGGTCAATACAGTACGTACCAGTTAAGCATTTCGACCATCGAAATAAACAAGACTATTAGTGGTTTCATACCAAAATTATAAATCTTTTACATGCCTAGTTTACTGAGTTGGAGCTGAGAGAATCATACAAAGTTAACGCTGTATCTAATTTCATACATCATATGTAAACTCATAAATTTTGCAGCCTTTTGCAAAAACTATTTAAAATGATCATGTACATATTATTGCGATTAGCTGACAATAACTTCGGCGATAAAAAATTGACAGCGACAGTTTAAAGTTCTGTGGTGCGTTAAGATATGTTTGGGTAAGCAAAGTTGTTATAATGTAATTTACGTATATATTTGTTGAATTTATATATGCGTGAGTAACATCTGTTTAAATTTGAATATCTGAGCGGTTTATTTTCAATTGCTAGTTAAGATAGTATTCGTCCGGCTATGTGCACGGGTTAAGAGTTGGATATAAAGCCGCACATAGCAGATATTTGTGCGTTCGAGCAGAAGCACACACAGGCACGTATGCACATGCTGACACACGCAAACAAATACACAACGAGTCATTCAGAGAGACAAACACTTTCGTATTCTTGTTTATGTAGAGATATGCTTCAAACAGACCACGCAGTTCAGACAAGAAGTACACCCAACATCCATTCTTAAACTGCTATATTTATAAATATACCTTCTAAGAAAACAACATTTCTGTAAATGAAAAGTGCCATCAGTTTTAACATGCTCTCAAACTGACACTGAAAAGAATAAATCAGTATAGAATTATCTTTTGATAATTAAGTTTGTGAAATGTCGTATCTGTTTATATGCAGGTGGGTGCTAATTCTTCTTAAAAAAAAAAACCATGTGTATTCAATAATTGATTTGCACTAACAAGTGCGACAAATAAAAGAAAATAAGACGAAGTTCACATAACAAAACGCAGAAATTAGTGTTGTAAGCTAATTCATGTTCACCGTACTTATCTAATTGAGAAATACATTCACAGCAAATAACGTAAGCCTATTGTCAAACGACATTATAAAGAAATGATTGTCGACCTTTAATCACGGGCTGTATTACTTAGCAGATGCAAGAGAACTCCTTTTTTCGATGTATAGGTAGTGATATACATCATGTATACGTTGACATGCCCCAAAACACACACACATATATGTATACATATGTATCTCTCTATATATATATTTACATATATATATATCTATCTATATTTCAATATATATATATATATATATATATATATATATATATATATATATATATATATATATATATATATATATATATATATATATATATAATATAAGGTAATATAATATAGTATCATATAATATAATATAATATAATATAATATAATATAATATAATATAATATAATATAATGTATGCGTGCGCTCGCGTGTCTGTCTGTCGATTAGGTAGCTGCATATGTAAAACAGAAAATAGGTTGTTCTTGATATAGGAGATCATTGGCCCTTATTTATATAACGTTAATTGATCATTTCTAAAACATCAATTACATTTCCATACAAACGATAAACAAATATGAATAGCTTTAAAATGCTTCGTTACCAGCTAGATAACTATGAGGTTACCGATCAAAGTAAGCCAGATTTATGCCGACTTTCCCCAATGGAGTTCGATATTTTGTTTAATTGGGAGGCGTATTTATCGGTTTAGAAAATATATTGAGGTTAATTTTTGTACCTTCGCCATTCTCATAAATGCAGCATCACACACCTCTTGCATACCGTTACACAGCCTTATGCCTACGTATAAGCATATGCTAATATACGCGTATATATATACACACACACTTATGCATATGAGTTATATATATATACACACACACTTATGCATATGAGTTAGTTATGTTCATGTGTGTATATGTTTGACATATATATATATATATATATATATATATATAGAGAGAGAGAGAGAGAGAGAGAGGGAGGGAGAGATAGAGGGAGATATGCGTACCCAAAAACACATACATGTATTTGTAATATGTGTATAAATGTGTCCGTGTGTGTGTCTGTGTGATTGTGTAAGTGTGTGTTTGTGTCTTAGTGTTTATCTAGCTCTCTAGCTCTCTATCTACATATATATATATATGCGTGTGTGGGGGGTTTATAATAAAAGAAGGAAGATGCACAGAATTTACATAGTTATATTCTAAATGAAAGTGTATTTCGGTTGTCGACCGGTTTCGCTTTCGCTAATAATGACTTTGAAATTATTTCGTATTTTCATTCACAAACTTTCATACAAGAAGATGAATTAAATGTCCCTTGAGGAAATATACACGCACTCATGCACCCATAGAAGCACTTACAAACATACAGACGCATACACACAAATAACTTAGACACATATGTATACATACACACGACCTCTCTCTCTTCAGAAGAAGGATTCTCAAAATCACTCATTTGTGTTTGATTGGGTTCGTAAAAATATTAAAATTTGTCTCTCAAACTCGTGTTCAGTTGAGGCTAGATTTCTCTTGTAACTATCATAAAAAATAACGATAAGGGAGACAAGAAACTTGGAAATAACACCCTTTATATATATATATATATATATATATATACAACACTCTCATAGAGTGTGACCTGCAGTTTAATTTTCAACATAGTCCCTCATGTAGTCCTCACGCTCTTTCCATGGGTTTTCCGGTGCAGAGAACCAATTGGTGAATAAACTTTATTCCTGTTGGACAACTGAATCATCAAAACTGATATGACTTCATCATTACTATCATACCGGTCCCAACCAGGTATTTTTTCATGTTGAGGAATAGATCGTAGTCAGAGGGCGTCAAATCAGTAGAATATAGAATCTAATCAACCAGTTCAAAGCTGCTCACGTACAGAAGCCATCGAAACGAAGGTTTTGAGCGGTGGATCATTGCCCTGATGAAGCGAAGCAACTTTTTTCAATTTTCCACGCCCTTTCGTCTTGATAGACTTTCGCGATTGTCTCAACAATTTGGTATAGTACTCTCTATGCTAATAATATCGACTATTTGATTATAGTCTGTCTGTCATCACCATGTGTTGAACGTGATAAATGTTTTCCTCGGTGGTAGCAGTTGCAGCATGTCCCTCCTTTCCCGCTATGAATTTAGTTGCTTAATTTGTTCTGTTGGTAACGCTTGAGCGTCACCCTCAATTGTAGCATTCATGTCAGTATGAATGTTTTGTGGTCTAAACCATTATTCTGGAGGTACTTAATAATAACACGATGCGAATTTTTATCCATTTTGATTATAGTCTGTCTGTCATCACCATGTGTTGAACGTGATAAATGTTTTCCTCGGTGGTAGCAGTTGCAGCATGTCCCTCCTTTCCCGCTATGAATTTAGTTGCTTAATTTGTTCTGTTGGTAACGCTTGAGTGTCAGCCTCAATTGTAGCATTCATGTCAGTATGAATGTTTTGTGGTCTAAACCATTATTCTGGAGGTACTTAATAATAACACGATGCGGATTTTTATCCATTTTGATTATAGTCTGTCTGTCATCACCATGTGTTGAACGTGATAAATGTTTTCCTCGGTGGTAGCAGTTGCAGCATGTCCCTCCTTTCCCGCTATGAATTTAGTTGCTTAATTTGTTCTGTTGGTAACGCTTGAGCGTCACCCTCAATTGTAGCATTCATGTCAGTATGAATGTTTTGTGGTCTAAACCATTATTCTGGAGGTACTTGATAATACCACGATGCGAATTTTTATCCATTTAAAGGAGATGTCACAACTATTTACTTTCGAAGTCTTCTTTGAACAGGCAGATGTGGGTTTATCTGGAAAAAAACTAATGAGGTTATTAAGGAAAGATTGAAATTAATGCATGCACGATTTCACTGCTATAGCACTGCTTCATAGTCAGCCTATGAAATTCTCAGTCCATCTTCTTGCTTCTTGGTATGCGTTTGTGTGTGCATGTATTTGTCTATAAGCCCATCCACGTACGTATGTGTGTATTTATGTCTTTGTCTATCTATCCATTTCGCTATCTATCGCTCTTTATTTTTATCTATCTGTATGTCTATATATCTCTCTATCTATTTATCTCCCTGGCCCTCTGTCTCTCTACGTATATATGTATATACATATATATAGGTAAGTATGTATATGTAGATATGTATAGATATATGTATGTATAGATATATATATATATATATTTATATATATATATATATATATATATATATATATATATATATATATATATATATATATATATATATATATATATATATATATATATATATATATATATACATATATATATATATATATATATATATATATATATATATATATATATATATATATATATATATATATATATAGAGAGAGAGAGAGAGAGAGAGAGAGAGTTATTAATATTTCTAAGTCTCTCTAAAGGAGACTACGGCAGCGGTACTGGAAATTAATAGTTATCGCCATATAAATGAAGAAATATTGATGGACAACAATTGATTTACATGAATTATAATGTATTAATTCAATACAAATAGACTGCATCCCATCTAACAACTGTTTCTGTTTCCAGTGTTGTATGGTATTACCATTGATATGCTGAAAATATTCGTCATATTTGGTAATAAAACCAATCTGACACATGGAGCATCATCAGAGTGAAGAATAAATAAAAAAAGAAGTGCCGAGAGAACGAAAAGGAAAAGTTGAATATGGTTGTAATCCTTCCATTTTCCTTGTGTGTCTCTTTGGGACGTTAAGTAAATAATTAAACTTAGAATACTATTTGGTGGATCAATCCTTTGCACGGAGGGATAGGATGGATAAATAATGAGAAAAATAAATTTAAAAGTGGGATACGCCGATAGATTTTAGTCGGAGAAGGGGTCAAGACTAAATAAGGTCTTAAATTAATCATGATAATTTTTAATAATTATGTTTATAGTACTAATTAATAGTAATTTTCATAATAAAGTGTTAATGGATTAAATTTTAACGTTTTATTTACTAGAAGGTGGTTAAGCCCTTCCACCTATTGTCCGAAGTGAGATATGCCAAGGTCCAACGCTCGATATAATTTGTCAGTTGAAATTTAAAATTTGTGTGTGTGTGTGTGTGTGTATGTGTGTGTGTGTATACTTATGTATATATATATATATATATAGAGAGAGAGAGAGAGAGAGAGAGAGAGAGGGGAAGAGGGAAAATGGTAAATGGAATGATAGATGGATGGATAGATAAATAGATAGAGAAATAGATAGAAAGAATACATAGATTAATTAGATAGATGAATAGATGAATAGATAAAACCAAGATAAATGGAAAGGGCAAGTTGGTTGAATACATCAATTTAATATTGCTTTATTTCTGAATTAATAATATCGTATGAAAATAATTTGCTGATTGAATTTGGTTGAATTAAGATTATAAATATAGCGAGTTGGGTGCAATTAGAAGAGTTCATCTACATTTTACAAACGAAATAAAACAATGGTGAGAACGGGTTAAGGAAAAAAAGAACAAGTAAAAAATGAGCTTGCAGACGCAAAGGTGTGTGTGAATGTGCAAGTATGATGAGTGTGTGTGCGTGCGCGTGTGTGTGTTCGTATGTATGAATGTCTTTTAGTATCTTAATGAAAATATTTTTAAAGATGCTTGCAACTATTTGATAACTGCATACTTTCTTCATAATGGCGTACACTCTTTATAAGTGAACCGAAGTATTTTGTTCATTTCTTTGCTTGTCAACTACGTCGCCCATCATCCTCGAAGGCGTCTTGTCGTATTGTATTGTAAACAGTTATTTATTAACTTTATTTTTATTATATAACCTCTTAAAAACTTCTTCAATGTTTCTTTTCTGTCTGGCAAAAAGATCTATATTATATTCATACAATTGCTTTGGAGTATTTTTGTATATACAATTTTGTAGTTTTGTAGGCTGTATTGATTTGCTTTTCTGGACAATTTTTCTATTTTTGTAATCTATATAGTATCGTTTTTATAAAGAAATTTTTATGTTGTCTTTCTTATTCATATCTTTACCCGTCACATATAAGTATTTATTGTCCGACAGTTTTGCTTTATTTTCGTTTTCTATTTCTGACAATAAAATGCGAATTCCTTTTTTGTCATTCTCATTTTGTCATTCTCATTTTTTTATTTTGTACTGTGTATATTCATTTTGTGGTCTCGTGCAATTTTCTCCAGTCAATAAACAGTCTTTCTGATGAGAACTTGGATAGTTACATAGCAAATCTCTTCAAGTTTGATAATAGGAATAATATCTTCAATTGTTATAATCTCACGTACATCTTTGCTGCATTTTCATACATCTGTTATTAACCTTACTCTACAGAAGTGATTAAATTACTGCACTGCTTAATAAACATCTTCAGATTTTCTTTCGGTCTATTTCTAACTTTTCATTTTTCTTCGTACGATTCTCATTCATCATTTACTCTCCATATATCTCCTTCATTTCATGATCCCGCGCCATTCTTTCCGTAGTCAACAAACTACTTGACCTTTCATTCCCCACATATCTTTATGCAACAATTTTGCTTGAAATGCAAATCGTTTGTTTACCTCATAAGATTTTTATACTTCCATACCTTTAAGAGAAATGTTTGCCTTCAGAGTTTTTATTTAATTTTATTTTCTTTCATTTCATTTCGTATCCATCCATATTTTTTTTCTCTCCATTACACGTAGTTTCACTTTTATTTTCAGTTATGTTTCAGTTTATTTACTTTAATAGTTCGACTTTATATTATATTCCATATTAAAAGAATATTAGTACAGTTTGAGTTGATTTCTTGAGAGGACTATTAAGATCACTATCAGCATACGCACAAAAGCTACGTAAAACTTCGTTTTTATATTTTCAATACAATTTCAGATTACGCAAACTATTATGTTGAATTTATTTATATTATTATATATTTTGAAATGGCTTGTATACCAATTTCTTTGACATTTATATCGTGCAACCTCAAGAGCTGATATAAAATATATTAAAACGCTTTATTATTTTTTGTGGGATGTTTGTTACGCTTCAATAACGGCTTGAACTTATCTCTCTGAGCACTCTGTTTGTTGAACAATATTATAATTCTTGTATCTATTTTATGAGATGTGCTACTAAATATTTTTTTAATATATAAATCTCATCATTTCTTATATTTTATTATATTTTATTTGTTTCATTCATACACAAAGGCCATGCATCTGCATCACATTGAAGAGTTTAGTCAAACAAATCAGTAGCAATACTTGTGTTTAAGCCCGGTACTTATGTAGTCGATTGCCTTTGCTGAACCGCTAAGTTGTCAGGTTGCAGACTATAAATAGAAAGACACGCACCCACACGCACACTCACGCACACATACACGCACACACACAAATATACTCACACACACATGCAACAGACACCACGTACACTGGAGGTGTCTCTTAGTTTTCGTCTACGAAATCCACTCATACGTCTTGGGTTGCCCTAGAGTTAAACTTGAAGGCAATTGCTCAATGTATCCTGAAATGAAATTGGACCGATGTCAACAAGCTTGACAAGCAAACTTCTTATCACACAGCCCAAATTAAAACTCTGTCAACAATGAATTTGATCGAAGATATTTATATCGATCACAGTTTTAAATAAATGATCTCATTCATTTTAATACTTAAGATCAAAATTTTGCCAAGGACTTTGTTATGTCTCAAGCTACTGCTATCTAGCACCTTCGGATGATCTCTACTCAACCGCTACACAACTGCTACTCGACTGCTACTCAACACTCCTACTACGGCCAGAAAACCTCTATTTATATGTCTTGGGAGATTCTACTTCTTCGCCTGGGGGTGTCAACCCAAGAGACTTTATGGATAATAAATATTCTGTATTGACCAGATAATTTAAAATTATTGTTATCCATAACAAGAAATACTATGTTAGCCCCATAACAGCGATGCTCAAACAAGTCTCATCGAATATGCTCCAAGATTGGCAAGCTCGTCGCCTTTCAAATACAGAGTATGTGGAATCCCATTCTACAATAATATGTCGTAAATTTTCCAAAGATGGTGCAATATGAGAGTATTTCAATATTATTTCTCGTACAAAGGCGGCAGGCAGCAGGATCATTATCACGTCGGTCAAAATCCGTAGCGGCATTTCGTCCGTTTTTATGTTCCGAGTTCAAATTCCGCCGAGATCGATTTTTATCCTTTCGAGTTCGATAAAATGAGAAAGGTTTGAGTACTGTAATAGACTAACAACCTCCCCAAAAATTACTGGTATTGTTCCAAAATTTGAAACCAATTTTATTTATTTCTACCATGTCCAAGTACGTTGTTATAAACAAACTGAAAGTGACAGAACTGCCATCCAAAATCGCTATGGATCTTCTTTGCCAAGAATCTTTTAACAATACAATCTCCCTGTCAAAGTACACACACGCCACACACAAACGCACATACACAGACACACACACACATACACACACACGCATATATATATATATATATATATATATATATATATATATATATATATATATATATATATACTTACGTATGTATGCATGTATGCATATAGAAATTTTAATTCTGTATCCGGGTACAAGAGTTTATACATATTCATCACATGATTAATATGTATATCATTGTTCAACACACACATATCTTACACCCATTAATCTTATTTTATTTTCTACAAGTATAATTTATTTCGGATTTTCAGTTTTCGTTCTCTCTCCCAACGTTGTTTCCAATTGCGAGAGTTTAAAATTTATCAAATGAGATGAAAGCATTGTTCAAAATCTAATCAAAACTTACTTTGATATTCAAATCATTTCTACACGGTATTTTATACGGGAAGTTCATTGTTATATTGATCACTATCGGTCGATGATCGAAAACGAGTATCGGGAATTAACGATATGAAAACTGCTCTGTCCTCAATAAATTATACATACATACATATATATATATATATATATATATATATATATATATATATATATATATATATATATATATATATATATATATATATATATATATATATATATATATATATATATAGATAGATAGATAGATAGATAGATAGATAGATAGATAGATAGATAGATAGATAGATAGATAGATAGATAAATAGATAGATAGATAGATATGTGTGTGGGTGTATGTGGGTGTGTGGATGTGTGTGTGTATATGTGTGTGTGTATATACACAGAGATTGATACAAAGATACATTGATACGTAGATAGATAGATACATACATATATACATATATACATATATATAGATATATGTATATATATACATATACGCACGTACACACACCCATATATACATAAATATTATATATATTTTTGTTAAATATATATGACATTATATATGATCATATTTATGCTTATATGTATGTATAACTATATATCTATCTATAATATATATATATATATATATATATATATATATATATATATATATATATATATATATATATATATATATATATACATATATATATATATATATATATATATATATATATATATATATGTATGTGTGTGTATATATATGTATATGTATACATATATATATATATATGTATGCATATGTATATGTGTATGCGTGTATATGTTTGTGTGTGCTAGTGTAATTGAAAACTTACAATGCACCATACTTATATACCTTAATTTATTAGCCATGAATAAGTAACAGATTGAAATAGAGAGTGAACAGCCGAGTGCAAAAAGCGGCTGAAGAAAAAAAAACATAATATTGAAACACAAAAGTAAAAGAATCAAGTGGCAAACTTGATTAGAGAATCATAAATTATGGAATCGGGAATCTAATACGATATGGAAAAACGAAAAAAAAAAATTACATTGCTAATTAATTTCGTTTTAACAATAATGTTTTTTCACACAGTGCACTGCGTATATATTGATTGATCTTTTAATGAAATCCAGCGCTGTTATATCAATAAATTATACGAGGCAAGTATACATTTATAACAATATCGTATGCTTTAGGCTTTTCCTATTTGTCATTCATGGAATAATTTATTTATATGATTTCCATTTTATTTATCCAACATTGTATTGACGCTTTGCAAATGTCAGCTGTGAGATTCTTTACGTATGTAAATTTCTCCGCAGCCATGCGAAATTATCCTCAGTCCCAAATTATCCTGGTTTACACTCACCAGGACTCCCTACTTGTGTATGTGTATACACACATACATTGTATATGTATTAAATGGCTATATATACGTATACACGTACATGCATATATATATATATATATATATATATATATATATATATATATCGGTGTGTGTGAGTGTATGCGCACAATCTTATACATGCAACATTTATCAATGTAATTAGATGTGTAGATAGCGAGTGAAAGAGATAGAAAGACTGATGCTTTGTGAGCAAATTATGGCGCTGGATATTGCGTTGCACCCCGAAGTGTGTGTGTGTGTATGTATGTATGTACCGGTGTCGAATTGTTTGACAATAATCTTCAAGGCGCTGCTCAAGCATGGCCGCAGTCCTCTGACAGAAAAATGTAAGTGACGAAACTATTCATTCGAGTCTCATGTAAGCGAATATCAGACAAATGCGAACTCGCTTTTTGTGATAGTAGAATGGTTTTAAATTATTTTAAATGGTGCAATGAATATTATCCGCAATTAATGTAAACGATATTTCAAGATGACTGAGCCGGTTACGATATTAGTAAAACTAATACAATATTTGGACCATTGACAAAAAAAAAATATATATATAATAATTATCAAAAACTGGGAAAATAAAGTTGTAAAAAATCGAATCGATGTGCGACACCACACTTATAATTTTTGAAGCCTAAATATATGGGGAAAAAATAATTATAGATGTTATGAAACACAAATGGAGAAATTCAAAATTAAGATGTTGTTAAAAAAAAACATTAATTCCAAAGAGAGTAAAGGTAAAAAGAAAATGGAGGAAAGTAAATATATATATCAGCTCGTCCCATAAGTTCTGTCCGATTTTACCTTTTTTTTAAAAATTGAATGAAATTTAATAGTATTTTAGAATGTCTAATGGAATTAGAAATTATTTTTATGCATTTGTGTACATTTAAACTAATTAAATATTATTTTACAGAATAATAGAATTAAAATTTCTTTGATTAAAACCCTTTCTAACGTGGAAGTATACAAAGAGCATTTAAGGCTCATAATGTTTTATGAGTACAAAAAAGGAAACTCTGCAGCCGAAGCGACTCGAAACATACACTCAGTTTTTGGGAAAGAATGCTTGAATGAAAGAACTTGCAGAAGATGGTTTGCAAAATTCAGAAGTGGAGATTTCTGTCTTGAAGGTGAAGATCGAACAGGACGTCCAGTTGAATTTGGTGACAAGCTGCTCATTGAGGCATTAATTGAAGAAAATCCTGCATTATTAGTTGAGGAATTGGTAATAAAGCTTAGTTCAAACCATACAACGCATCGTCATCATCTTCAACAACTTGGAAAATGGGTGCCTCAAGAATTGTCCGAAAGCAACCGCAGATCCCGAGTTAACATCTGCTCTTCTCTCCATTCTCGCGAAGTCATTTCACTCTTTTCGGATAGACTTGTGACTGGTGACGAAAAATAGATCTTCTATCGAAATGTTAAACGTCGTAAACAGTGTCTTCGTAAAATGGAAAAGGCTGAACCACAACCGAGAAGGGATCTTCGTGGAAAAAGGTTCTTCTCTCTATCTGGTGGGATTGCAAAGGAGTAATTCACTTTGAATTGTTACCACCTAATGCAACAATCAATGTTTAAGTCTATTGTCAGCAATTAGAGCGTTTGAAGTAAGCTTTGAAGAAAAAAATAACCGCTTTAGTGAATCGAAAAGGAGTGATGTTTCATCAGGATAATGCGCGACCCCACGCTGCAAAGATCACATCACAGAAGATCGAAGAGCTTGGTTGGGAAAAAATTCCTCATCCACCTTATTCTCCCAAACTTGCTCCTTCAGACTACCATTTGTTTCGTAGTTTACAGAATCATTTAGGGGACCAAACTTTCGCAAGCCAGGAGGAGGTCGAAACAGACATCTCAGTTCTTCGCTTTGAAACCAAATGAGTTTTACATTGATGGGATTAAAAGGCTCGTAAATAGATGGAAGGAAGTCATAAATAATCATGGAAATTACATTGATGGTTAAATTTCAATTAAATATAACATTTGATCACTTGATTTCTTTACTCAAAATTCGGACAGAAATTATGGGATGACCTTTTCCCCCACCCCCATTATGCAGCAGTACTCTACAAGTGTGCAAAAAGAATTCAACTTGAACTGCGCAAAATAATCACAAATTGTTACCTGTTGATGCATTTCATGTCCTTGAACATCAAGACCAGTCTTTCGGACTAATCTAGAGATCAAACTACTTTCTAATTCAACAGTATATAACCAATATTTTCTCATTTGCTATGAATTAGTCTGTACTGAGGCTTGATGTGTGAGAGTCGATACCAATGACCGCTTGGTTACTTGGAAACATAACGAAATCAATTTACTGATTTACCAGTCTTTTAGGCACACGCACCTTTGGGAAATCGAACAAAGAACGAATTCTACGAAACATAAAGAGTTAAGGATAATTAAACTTGTATCAGAGTATAGACATTCTTCGAACAAGATTGCATTCATCTCATTTGCCTTCTTTTAACAACTAGAAAATCATCAAACACACACACATACACACACACACACACACACTCACACAGATATATATATATATATATATATATATATATATATATATATACACGCACACACAGAAGAACACACACATACACATACATGCACACGCACGTATACATTATATATACAGATAATGAGGGAGGGAGATTAATAGGTAGATGTACATATATATACATACATATATACATATATGTGTATATACATATGTGTGTGTGTTTGTTTGTGCCTGTGGGGGAGGGGGCTATGTGTACTTGTGCTTGTGCATGTGAGAGCGTGAGCATATAGCTCTCAACGAATGTATGTACGTTGTAATGTATGCCAGTTTGCGTGTAACTTTTCTTGATTGCCGGAGAATCGGAGAGTTATTGAACTCAATATATAATTGCAGATAATTCTTGAAGGCATTATACTGGAAAGGCAAGCAATTTCCAATATTCTCATTTTCTTCTTTCTAAAGCTGTTCCGCTTTTCTTATAAATTTTGTTTTGTTTGAATATATTTTTATACGTTATATGAAAGCTTCCAAGCAAAAATTATCTTCATTGTTTTGATGGAGGTGCATTAAATCGTGCGAATATTTTGTAATTATGACAATCATCATTTCATTTCTCACTCACGTGTGAATATCCCGAACATCTTTGAACTTTTCATGTTCTTTTAAACCTCATGCACGTATAGTCACTTTAAAACTGATTTATAATCAATATTTGACAACTAGTTGTTTCGAAAGCCTTTCAAAAGCAACGTTATTTCTCTGAAACAAGTAAAAAATTAAAGCTGCTAGTTACTTACATCCATGCTGAAAATGTGCTAATAATTCCATGTATGGAAAGTAAATAGAAGTTATGAGTGGGAAACAGAAAAGATGGAGACCAAAGTACGTGACAAATGCAATAGCAAGTGAAAGAAAAAGAGGGAAAGAATGATGAAAAATCTCTCACGATTGCATTTTGTAACTGATATGATTGTGGGACGGGTAGGTATTTTATATTTTTAGGTTTTTTTTTCGTGAAGAGTAGAAAATAAAATCTCATTACTTTTATCTAAACTAATCATTGGAGTCACATATTTAATGTTGCACACGCACAAAAGCTTCAGATGTTGCCTCACCTGTTGCATTCCTCTGCTTTTGCAATTATACTTAACTGGGTCGTAGCATTTCCCAGTCCTCAATCCTTTAGACACCATATAAAATTTGACAGCAAAATGCAATTGTATTTCGTCTGGGAGCTTGACCGAATACATTTGCAAGAGACATAGGTCACTGAATAGGTATTTCCGATCAGATGACCATATGTAAATTTGACCAGTCTGCATCTGAAGCATCTGATTTAGTGATCACCCTTTCGAAATCGATTCTATGTACTGCAGTGTTTGGACTTTTGACATCTTATTGCAGTAAAAATTTTGTGATTAACTTGTAAGAATTTTTATTGAATTTATTATAGTATGCAGGTAACACATAGGTGCAGACGTTTAATAACATTAAGAAATATCTAGCTATAGTTGTAGCTACTTTATAATCTATGGCAGATTGGATCATATTTATCTAACATATTTGCGAAATATAATGGGATTAGGCTTATATAATTTACTTTGTCTGTATGTGAAACAGTGTCTATTCAATAAACTGCTATAGAACGATTCATCCTGCCGAATATATGTCTTTATCTCTAATACGAAATATGTCTAATGTCTCAAAAATTATTTAATCATTGTAGGTTGGTGAGAATTTGGGAATAATATTTACATGCATTTTCGGAATTCTTCCATCACAATCTGTGTAATATTCCCCTGTATATAATATTCATTTTCATACTTAGGGCGCTCACAAATAAAAATAAATTAGATTTTAAGATTTAACTCACCGGATTCTCCACACAGAAGAATCGTGTAATTTATTTCTTCCTTGTAACTATAACAGCATAATAAAATTTGCATGACGAAAGATGCCATTTAAATTTGTCATTTTTAACTTCAATGTTCACTTGAGAATTGAATGCTCGAAAAGATGCTTCCTCGCATTCCGACTAATCTAAATGCACTCGACGGGCATTTTAATATGAATACTGTAAATTCTAAATTCTGTGACAAGTGTGAAATTCAATGGTCGAAAACCTTCTATCATTCAATTTAAATGACTGAATTCAAGGTGCTAATATTTTTCACGACTTTGAATGATCCGATTATCAAATTCAATGACAAACATACGACAATTACTGTAAAAACCCAGAATAGAATCTACGTGGCTCTTTGATGCGCACTTGTTAATTTTGCTAAGAGTACTAAAATTAGCAGCTATGTCTTCTGTAGATATCGTTCCAAAACGAAACACTTGAATATCCTTAAGCGTGGGAGTTTTGTTTCTGAGATACCGGTAACTCAACGACAGCAACCTATTACGACATGACAGGATTCTTCTAATTAGATTTGCGTTGTGTAAATAGAATGGCCATTTCGCCAAGACATTCTTCAACAAGCTAGTGCTTGCCCTTGGGGCAACACGTGAGAGGAAGCGAAGAACACAAGAATCTATCTGATGATGTTGAAGGACATGACAACATCTGACGTTTTTTAATTGCCAGCATTTACACTTAATCCATGCTCTAATAAATACAGACATCCCTACATGCCTCCATACATACTGACACACAAATTATATACGTATAGATGTATTTATATATTCATGTACACACATACACACACACACACACACACACACACACACACACATATATATATATATATATATATATATATATATTCTTTTACTCTTTTACTTGTTTCAGTCTTTTGACTGTGGCCATGCTGGAGCACCGCCTTTTAGTCGAGCAAATCGACCCCAGGACTTATTCTTTAGAAGCCTAGTACTTATTCTATCGATCTCTTTTGCCGAACCGCTAAGTTACGGGGGACATAAACACACCAGCATCGGTTGTCAAGCGATGTTGGGGGGACAAACACACACATACAAACATACACACACACATACATATATATATATATATATATATATATATATATATATATATATATATATATATACATATATACGACGGGCTTCTTTCAGTTTCCGTCTACCAAATCCACT